>NC_041392.1:708378773-708440974 GCF_002162155.2 Triticum dicoccoides | reverse complement strand
AGAGGCTTAGCTGCTGTCAGGCACTCGCCTAAGTTTGAAAAAATCCTACCGAATGGAGAGCAATCCTCCCACTCGGGGGCTTAGCTGCAGTCCGGTACTCGCCTAAGTTCTCCCACTTAGAGGCTTAGCTGCAGTCAGGCACTCGCCTAAGTTTGAAAAAATCCTACCGAGTGGAGAGCAAACCTCCCACTCGAGGGCTTAGCTGCAGCCCAGTGCTCGCCTAAGTGTTTAAAAAATCCTACCGAGTGGAGAGCAAACCTCTCACTCAGAGGCTTAGCTGCAGCCCAGTGCTCGCCTAAGTAAAGGACACAACCCAATTCGCAAGTCGACTGCTACCTTCTCCTTCGGAGCTGCGCCGCAAATACAAGGTTATTTCCGAGTGAAGATCAAGATCCACTCGACGAATCAAACCATGAAGATATTCAGCGAGAAATCAAGATCAGATAAAGCCTAAAAGGTCCCAGACCTCTGATCAAATTACTCGAGCCCTCGGCTCGGTGGAGTTTAACGGTTACAAATCCACTCGGCATTCCGAGGCAAATTTAAAGTGAAGCATAAAAGTTTTTCATTCCTCAGGAGGAGGAATGGAAGGGGCGACGAACTCGTCCAAGTCGATCCCGTCTGCAATACGAGTGGCAGCAGCAATAAAAGTCTCCATGAAGTCCTGAAAGTTGTGCTTCCTGGTATTGGCAACTTGGATGGCGGCCAGCTTTTCTTCTCGCGCCTCCTTGCAATGGACGCGGACCAGAGACAGAGCGACATCAGCACCACATCTAGCAGAAGATTTCTTCCATTCCGCCACTCGACCCGGGACTTCATCCAGTCGGATCATCAGGGACTCGAGGTCGTTCTGAAGCGTCGTTCCAGGCCAGAGTGATGTGTCGATCTGCGACATCGCAGCCTTCAGCCGAGCAAGATAATCAACAACGCTGGTAACACGAGACTCCAGTCGGAGCACGTTCATAGCAGCCTCGTCCTTCACGAGAGAATTGGCGGGATCCAAGCCTGGCTCCACTTGACTGGTTTCCTCTTCGAAGCTCTAGCAGAAATCTGCAGACACGATTCAAGAATAAGACAGTGGTCGTACGCGGGCTCGGTAACTACAAGACAGCCGGGTTGGAATAATTACCTTCGAGCATGACGAACAGCTTCTTGGCGAGTCCACCGAGATAAGCCTCCAGATCTTTTACCTTCCCCGCCAGCTCACCCGCCTTGTCGTGCAGAGCCATCTTTTCTTTCTTCAGTCGACTGGCATCTCGATTAGCTGTCTCGAGAGCAGTTTTCAGTCTGGAGTTCTCCTGTTCAAGAGTTCCAACCGAAGCCAGTTTCTCTTCTGCGAGCTTTGTTTTGCTCGAGGCCTCCTTCTATGCCTCTGCAAGATCTTGATCCTTCTTCTTCAGAGCTTCCTCTAGTTTATCTGCGGCGCATCGAGTGGAACCGACATCAAGAATGGACAAGAAAGAAAAGCCACCCATTAAGAATGGAGAACCTCACCAGCCATACCTTTTGCTTCTTCTTGCGCCTTCTTCAAATTCTCCTGGGCAAGCTTCAAGTTAAGGTTGAGCTGGATCTGCTGATTCTCCAACTCAGTATAGCGAGCTACAAGTTCATAGGATTTCTGTAAAAAGAAAAGTCAGTCGACAGACGTCCAAAATAAGTTGCTTTCGAGTAACTAAGAGGCAATGATGACGTTTCTAAGACTACAGCCAAATCAAGAACATTTGACAGTAGTCTCGGGGACTACACCCAGTGGGTGCACTCAGCGTGCCCCCACTGTAAAAAAAAGTCGACTGCCCGCAGTCGACCGGATACAGTCCCATTCGACATGGCTTGACCAGACCGAGTGAAGAAATACAGCTACAGCAACACAATATAAAGACTACAGTCGACTGCCCGCAGTCCACCATAGTCTCGGGGACTACACCCAGTGGGTGCACTTAGCGTGCCCCCACTCGTCCAAGAATTGGCAGACACACCCAGTGGGTGTACAGATACAAAGATCTTCGGAAAAGAGATTCTTCAAACAGCATACCATAACAAACCAAGCGTTGAGTCGACTGACCTGGACGTTGCTCTGAAGAGCCGAGCTCGCATCATAAGCTGCTTGGCTGGCCTCCCGAGCCAACTTCACTTGCTCCATCATGATCCCCGCCTGACGTATAGCCTCTTTTGCAGCAGCCGCTTGGTCCTCAGGGACGGGGTATGCGGCAAAAAGCGAAGACGGATCCGCAGTCGACGACGAGGGCCGCACACTCGCCAGAGGAATGCGAAGGTCACAGAAGCCCGAGTGGTGTCACCACCATCCCGAACTACGGCCTCAGACGCCGGAGCAGATTGGGGGGTCTTGTCAGCCGACGCCCTCTTGTGCCTCCTCACTCTCAATGGATCGTTGTCGTCGTCATCCGGGAGGTCGATAACATGAGGAGGGGCTACAAGGGAAACATTCAATCGACCAGGGTTGCAATAAATGTTTAGTCGACTCAAAGCGGAACGTTAGTAATCGTACCAGGGTTGGAGGTAACAGCACCCTCCATCTCTTGGTCGTCGTCCTTGGCGGAGATCTCAGAAGTAGCAGCACTGCAAGCCTCGAAAGTCAGTCGGTTGACTCGATGGATCGACCAAGGATCCGCCCACGGTCGACAAAGGAAAACAAGTTTTATTATTACCCAGAAATGGTGGGGACGGCCATCTTCATCTTGGGCAGAGCCTTGGGCGGCTTGGACGGCGCTGCGCGTGGGAGCTTGGGAGCCTTTCCAGTCGGCGTAGGAGAAGAGGTCTGAGGGCGTTTCGACGGCTGCCCAACAGGAGAAGTCTCCCTACCATGCTCCCGCGCTGGATCGTGTATGAGCTTGGATCGCCCCTCCGGGCGAGGGGGGTTTCAACCTCCTCCTCCTCTTCTTCGCTGGAGTCGACGTCGTCGCCTCCCTCTCCTTCACCGTCGGACTCCCACTCGCCTTGATCGTCCCCGCTCTCACCTCCGCTCGCCTCCCCTTCCTCAGTTGGCCCTTGTGCCCCGTTGGGCGTCGAGTACATCTCAGTAGTCGCCTGAAAAACAACAGACAAGACAAAGGTTAATCGACCAACTCAAAGAAGACCAATGAAGAAAAACAAGATCTCAGTCAGGAGCATAAAGACACACCTGGTCCACGTCATACGAGTTATCGAGTGGAATTACCCTCCTGGCTCCTCGGGGGTTTTCCTTGTTTCCTGTGATGCTCGACAGCCACCCCTCCAGCATCTCATCAGTGACCTCCTCTGGGTGGATCCGAGTGGTGTCGTCGAGACCCGAGTACAGCCACATCGGGTGGTCACGACCCTGGATCGGTTGGATGCACCTCCGGAGGAAGACCTCCAGCAAATCCATACCCGTCACGCCCTCACGGACAAGCTCAACCACTCGACCGGCCAGCACTTTGACTTGGGCCCTTTCCTCTGGCGCCACTTTCCGAGAAGCAGGTTTTTCAGCTCGGTCGAGTGAGAAAAGGGGAAGACCAGTCGACTGTCCTGGGGTCGCCTGGTCTTGACAGTAGAACCAGGTCGCCTGCCAGCCACGGACCGACTCCGGGAAAGTGATAGATAGAAAACAACTCTTTCCCCTCGTCTGGATCGCCAGGCCCCCGCACAGCTGGATCACCTGCGTCCTTTCATCACTCGACTTGGCCTTCTTGACCAATTGAGAACGGCAGGTAAAGATGTGCTTGAAGAGACCCCAATGGGGGCGGCAACCCAAGAAACCCTCACACATGGAAATGAAAGCAGCGAGGTATACGATGGAGTTGGGAGTGAAGTGGTGAAGCTGCGCTCCGAAGAAGTTCAGGAAGCTCCGGAAAAAAGGATGGGGCGGCAGAGAAAACCCACGGTCGACATGGGTGGCTAGGAGCACGCACTCACCTTCGCGGGGCTGAGGTTCGATCTCTCTCCCCGGGAGACGCGCGGCTTCGTGGGGAATGACCCCCCCCCCTCGACCATGTCGTCGAGATCCTCTTAGCGGATCACCGACGGCATCCAATCGCCTTGGATCCAGCCCCGGGGCAGAGTAGACCTTGAGGAGGATCCGCCCCGAGCGGACCTCTTCCCTTTCCCCTACGCCGCCGCCTTCTTCGCGCGCTCCAGGGCGGATGTCTTGTCCTTCGCCGTCGTTGCCGGCAAATCTTGCACGGACCCGCGGCGCTAGGGTGAGAACGGAGGTGGCGGAGGAACTCGCGAAGGGAGAGAGGAAGAAGGAAGCGCACTATTTGGGAACCCCAAGCCGGCAACTTATAAGGGGCCGCTTCCGAGTGGCTGCCTGGTAGGCCAGGCTATCCAGTCAAATCCCGCAGCAGACGCGCGCGTAGTACGTGGCGAAAAAGGCGACACGAGGATCGAGGAGCTTCCACTTTATCGCTTCCGATTACTGCGGCCGCTCCCGTCCTGCGCGCTTCCCGAAATCCAAATCCCGCGACAACCGCGGGCCGCAGAACAACTTGTTAAAACAGAAGACCCCGCTCGCGCCGACACTCGGTATGTCACACATAAAGAAATTCACTCGACGAAAGGCCTGAAATGGATCAAGGCGACTAAAAGAGGTTGATGACGTCATCCGTGACAGTTGGCCCAAAACGAGGCGCTCACGTAGCCCAAAGAACCAGTCGGAAAGATCTCCAACTCTTCCCCCACTCTAACCTCGATCCATTCGGGGGCTAATGATGAAGCTGTGTACCTAGGGTAGGGGCGCGGACCTGTCCAAGGAGCCCTACCCAAGGACACCCCTGGAAGAAGTCACCTTTCAATCGACTTGAAGGTATCCCACTCGACGGGTTCAAGACATTCGACCAAGAAGCTATCACTCGACCATGAAGCCTACCACTCGACTGCCAGGAGACCTAAAGTCACTCCGCAAGCAAATGGTCGGCTACTAAGTAGTCTTTATGGTCATTATCACACTTTATTAGGGGCGTTACCAGTAACGCCCAATCTTAAATGTACCTTAAACCCTGCATCACTGAGGGCAGGAGAGGGCCGGCGAACTCTATATAAGCCACCCCCCTCCTCAGTATGAAGGGTTCGCACCCCTGTTATTCACACGCCAGTAATCCAATCGACCGCCTCTGGGCACCGAGACGTAGGGTTGTTACTTCCTCCGCGAAGGGCCTGAACTCGTACATCTTGGTGTGTTTACAACTTCCCAATAGCCGAGATCGAGCCTCTCCATACATACCCCCCTACATCACTGTCAGAGCTAGAACCACGACAGAAACCACGTGGCATGAGCCAGCTCCGGGGGCCGGGAGCCCTTTAGTACCGGTTGGTAACACCAACCGGTACTAAATGTTTGTGGGTTTTTGTTTTATTTTTTATTTTTCAATTAAATTTGTGTTATCAATTTAATTTGGGTTTGTTTTACGTTATAATGAGTTGTAGTCGTCATCATCATCATCATCATCATCATCAACGCATATTAATAAATAAATAAACTCTAGCTAGCTAAAAATCATCGTAGTCGTCTAATTACCACTATTTAATCATCATAGTCATTACCGCTAGCTATGTAATCATCACCAACACTGGCTAGCTTAAAGAGGAAACATTCACTTTCTGACAGAAGCAAAGATATCAGCAAGTTCAACATAATCATCACCAACATCGAAGTTCAGGACACGGACATGAGACAAGTACTAATTAAGAGCATGAACTAGTAGCTACTCCTGCTGCTCCCTCTCAGGTAGAATAGCATAGAACATGTATAGCTCTCCTGATTCATCATACTTGAGCATGCAGATGAATCTGTCTCCTAATCTTGGATTGCGCTTCTCCTTGCTGCCTCCTAGTACTTCTCTGCGATTGTTAACAATTTTGCTCCAATCGTTCACTATTAAGCATTCTTCGCTTTCAGAAATCCTGAATGCACTCATGTGCAATGTAGGATATCTTGGCTGTAAGCTAACCATTGACATGTCACCTTTAGTCTCGATCCACTGAGGCACAACTGTCATCGAAAGTCCCTGTTGAAGAACATTGTATATAGTAATTAATATACTAAGCAATGAAAGTTTAGCTTCAAAAATAATGTATGCAAAAGATGCACTAATTAAGGACAAATAGTTAAAATCTTACCATCTTTCGATTATAGATGTGACCGTAGTTCAATACGATCACCATTGGTCGCACGTTTTGAGTACTAACATTTCTAAGTTCAGAAAAAAATTTGTCTTGACAGTATTAAGATCCTCAAGCCATAAAACATAATGACTTATCTCCTCGCAGTTTAGTTGAGCCCCGGGGCAGTAGTAGGTCCTGTCTACCAAGCGCCGTACATGTTTGCTTGAACCGAAATAAGCTGACAATACAAATTAGTTGTCAACTATTTTTGAATAAACTCTATCAAAGACATAAACATATGCATGCATGGTTGAGAAAAACTCACATAATGGTAGAACTGGAGGCGTTTGCACATCGACCCAGATGTCTATATTACCTTCAATATCATCTTCCGGACGAATATCAAAGGTGATAACCATATCAGGCTCAAATGCATAAGCCTTGCATAGCGCTTGCCAAGTTTTGCATTCAAAATGGGTGTATGTGTCTCCATTATATAATTTGACGTTGAAAGTATACCCATGCTCCGTCTTCAAGTAAACTCTTTTTACCTCCATATCATCTATAGCACTAAAATCTATCTTATCCAAGACAAAGATTCTTTCATGGCAGGGGATGCGCTAGTAAAATAGTGAAAATTTAAAATTATAAGTTGAAGCAAATGAAGCATAAGTTTTGCATTCAAATAATAATTATTGCCAAAGTGACTTACTGTATCAACTTCGAATGTCTCATCCAGCTTGATGCTGAAGCGCCTACCATCAACAAGGAAATTTCTGTCGCACAGGCCGCGCTGGTCTTCACAGTGTTCGCACATAATGAAATCTTTTTCATCGTCAGATAACATTTCCTATGTTCATATAGGTGAAACATTAAACACCTATTACTATCTAACATTAATTAATATCTAGCCAAATATATATTCATCTAACATTTGACATTAATATATCTAACTATATTTATCTCTAACAATTGACATTAATATATATTTAAATTTTTTATCTAATTCATCTAACATTCGGCATTAATCTAACATTTATATAAACTCAAAATATATAAAAACTTAAATAAACAGGAAAAACTCATTAACAAATAATATTTTAATTAGATCATCAAATCTCAGATACCTAAATTTTCTTACTAAAAATAAACTAGTTATATTAATTATTGAACTAGTTCAAATCTCATATACCTAAATAAACTAGTTCGACAATTTTCTTACTAAAAATAAACTAGTTATATTAATTATTCAACTAGTTCAAATCTCTAGTTCGACAATTTTCTTACTAAAAATAAACTAGTTCGACTAATGTGTGTGTATGTGTGTGTGTATGTGTGTGTACGTATATATATATATATATATGTGTGTGTGTGTGTGTGTGTGTATGTGTGTATGTGTGCTGCCCCGTACGCCGCCGCCCCGTACGTACGAGCGGGGGCGCCGGCGTACGGGGCGGGGGCGGCGGCGTACGTACGACCGGGGGCGTGAAGGAAATATGCCCTAGAGGCATTAATAAAGTTATTATTTATTTCCTTATATCATGATAAATGTTTATTATTCATGCTAGAATTGTATTAACCGGAAACATAATACTTGTGTGAATACATAGACAAATAAAGTGTCACTAGTATGCCTCTACTTGACTAGCTCGTTAATCGAAGATGGTTATGTTTCCTAACCATAAACAAAAGAGTTGTTATTTGATTAACGGGGTCACATCATTAGGAGAATGATGTGATTGACATGACCCATTCCATTAGCTTAGCACCCGATCGTTTAGTATGTTGCTATTGCTTTCTTCATGACTTATACATGTTTCTATGACTATGAGATTATGCAACTCCTGTTTGCCGGAGGAACACTTTGTGTGCTACCAAACGTCACAACGTAACTGAGTGATTATAAAGGAGCTCTACAGGTGTCCCCAAAGGTACATGTTGGGTTGGCGTATTTCGAGATAAGGATTTGTCACTCCGATTGTCGGATAGGTATCTCTGGGCCCTCTCGGTAATGCACATCACATAAGCCTTCCAAGCATTGCAACTAATGAGTTAGTTGCGAGATGATGTATTACGAAACGAGTAAAGAGACTTGCCGGTAACGAGACTGAACTAGGTATTGAGATACCGATGATCGAATCTCGGGCAAGTAACATACCGATGACAAAGGGAACAACGTATGTTGTTATGCGGTCTGACCGATAAAGATCTTCGTAGAATATGTGGGAGCCAATATGAGCATCCAGGTTCCGCTATTGGTTATTGACCGGAGTCGTGTCTCGGTCATGTCTACATTGTTCTCGAACCCGTAGGGTCCGCACGCTTAAGGTTTCGATGACAGTTATATTATGAGTTTATGAGTTTTGATGTACCGAAGGAGTTCGGAGTCCCGGATGAGATCGGGGACATGACGAGGAGTCTCGAAATGATCGAGACATAAAGATCGATATATTGGACGACTATATTCGGACATCGGAAAGGTTCCGAGTGATTCGGGTATTTTTCGGAGTACCGGGGAGTTACGGGAATACGGGGAAGAGTATTGGGCCTTAATGGGCTTTAGTGGGAAGGAGCGAGGAGGTGGCGCGCGCCCCTCCCAAGCCTAGTCCGAATTGGACAAGGGGTTTGGGGCGTGGCCCCCCTCTCCCTTCCTTCTCCACTTCCCTCCTTTCCCCCCTTCTCCTAGTTGGACTAGGAAAGAAGGAGTCCTACTCCCGGTGGGAGTAGGACTCCCATTGGCGCGCCCTCCTCCTAGGCCGGCCTCCTCCTCCCTTGATCCTTTATATACGGGGGCAGGGGGGCACCCTAGAGATACAAGTTGATCCACGTGATCATATTCTTAGCCGTGTGCGGTGCTCCCTTCCACCATAGTCCTCGATAATATTGTAGCGGTGCTTAGGCGAAGCCCTGCGACAGTAGTACATCAAGATCGTACCCACACCGTCGTGCTGACCGAACTCTTCCCCGACACTTTGCTGGATCGGAGTCCGGAGATCGTCATCGAGCTGAACGTGTGCTAGAACTCGGAGGTGCCGTAGTTTCGGTGCTTGATCGGTCGGGCCGTGAAGACGTACGACTACATCAACCAAGTTAATGCTTCCATTGTCGATCTACAAAGGTACGTAGATCACACTATCCCCTCTCGTTGCTATGCATCACCATGATCTTGCGTGTGCGTAGGAAATTTTTTGAAATTACTACGTTCCCCAACAGTGGCATCCGAGCCTAGGTTATATATGTTGATGTTATATGCACGAGTAGAACACAAGTGAGTTGTGGGCGATATAAGTCATACTGCTTACCAGCATGTCATACTTTGGTTTAGCGGTATTGTTGGATGAAGCGGCCCGGACCGACATTACGCGTACGCTTACGCGAGACCGGTTCTCCCGACGTGCTTTGCACATAGGTGGCTTGCGGGTGACAGTTTCTCCAACTTTAGTTGAACCGAGTGTGACTACACCCGGTCCTTGCGAAGGTTAAAACAGCACCAACTTGACAAACTATCGTTGTGGTTTTTTGATGCGTAGGTAAGAACGGTTCTTGCTCAGCCCGTAGCAGCCACGTAAAACTTGCAACAACAAAGTAGAGGGCGTCTAACTTGTTTTTGCAGGGCATGTTATGATGTGATATGGTCAAGACATGATGAGATATAAGTTGTTGTATAAGATGATCATGTTTTGTTCAAGTTATCGGCAACTGGCAGAAGCCTTATGGTTGTCTCTTTATTACATAAGATGCAAGCGCCAAATAATTGCTTTACTTTATTGCTATGCGATAGCAATAGTAGCAAGAGCAGTAGTTGGCGAGACGACCATGTGACGACACATTGATATAGATCAAGATGATGGAGATCATGGTGTCATGCTAGTGATGATGGAAATCATGACGATACTTTGGAGTTAGAGATCAAAGGCACAAGATGATGATGGCCATATCATGTCACATATTTTGATTGCATGTGATGTTTATCTTTTATGCATCTTATCTTGCTTTGATTGACGGTAGCATTTTAAGATGATCTCTCGCTAATTATCAAGAAGTGTTCTCCCTGAGTATGCACCGTTGCAAAAGTTCTTCGTGCTGAGACACCACGTGATGATCGGGTGTGATAGGCTCTACGTTCAAATACAACGGGTGCAAAACAGTTGCACACGCGGAATACTCAGGTTATACTTGACGAGCCAAGCATATACAGATATGGCCTCGGAACACGGAGACCGAAAGGTCGAGGGTGAATCATATAGTAGATATGATCAACATAGTGATGTTCACCAATGAAACTACTCCATCTCACGTAATGATCGGACATGATTTAGTTGATTTGGATCATGTAATCACTTAGAGGATTAGAGGGATGTCTATCTAAGTGGGAGTTCTTTAAGTAATATGATTAATTGAACTTAAATTTATCATGAACTTAGTCCTGGTAGTATTTTGCAATTTTTGTTGTAGATAAATAGCTCGCATTGTTGCTTCCCTGTGTTTATTTTGATATGTTCCTAGAGAAAATTGTGTTGAAAGATGTTAGTAGCAATCATGCGGATTGGATCCGTGATCTGAGGTTTATCCTCATTGCTGCACAGAAGAATTATGTCCTTGATGCACCGCTAGGTGACAGACCTATTGCAGGAGTAGATGTAGACGTTATGAACGTTTGGCTAGCTCAATATGATGACTACTTAACAGTTTAGTGCACCATGCTTAATGGCTTAGAATCGGGACTTCAAAAGACGTTTTGAACGTCATGGACCATATGAGATGTTCCAGGAGTTGAAGTTAATATTTCAAGCAAATACCCGAATTGAGAGATATGAAGTCTCCAACAAGTTCTATAGCCAAAATATGGAGGAGAATCGCTCAACTAGTAAGCATGTGCTCAGATTGTCTGGGTACTACAATCGCTTGAATCAAATGGGAGTTAATCTTCCAGATAAGATAGTGATTGACAGAATTCTCTAGTCACCATCACCAAGTTAGTAGAACTTCGTGATGAACTATAGTATGCAAGGGATGACGAAAACGACTCCCGAGCTTTTCATGATGATGAAATCGATGAAGGTAGAAATCAAGAAAGAGCATCAAGTGTTGATGGTAGACAAGACCACTAGTTTCAATAAAAGGGCAAAGGGAAGAAGGGGAACTTCAAGAAGAACAGCAAGCAAGTTGCTGCTCAAGTGAAGAAGCCCAAGTCTGGTCCTAAGCCTGAGACTAAGTGCTTCTACTGCAAAGGGACTGGTCACTAGAAGCGGAACTGCCCCAAGTATTTGGCGGATAAGAAGGATGGCAAAGTGAACAAAGGTATATTTGATATACAGATTATTAATGTATATTTTACTAGTGTTCGTAGCAACCCCTCGGTATTTGATACTGGTTCAGTTGCTAAGAGTAGTAACTCGAAACGGGAGTTGTAGAATGAACAGAAACTAGTTAAGGGTGTAGTGACGATGTGTGTTGGAAGTAGCTCCAAGATTGATAGGATCATCATCGCACACTCCCTATACTTTCGGGATTAGTGTTGAACCTAAATAAGTGTTATTTGGTGTTTGCGTTGAGCATGAATATGATTTGATCATGTTTATTGCAATACGGTTATTCATTTAAGTTAGAGAATAATTGCTGTTCTGTTTACATGAATAAAACCTTATATGGTTACACACCCAATGAAAATGGTTCATTGGATCTCGATCGTAGTAATACACATATTCATAAATATTGAAGACAAAAGATGCAAAGTTAACAATGATAATGCAACTTATTTGTGGCACTACCGTTTAGGTCATATTGGTGTAAAGCGCATGAAGAAACTCCATGCTGATGGGATTTTGGAATCACTTGATTATAAATCACTTGATTATAAATCACTTGATTCTTGCGAACCATGCCTTATGGGCAAGATGACTAAGACTCCGTTCTCCGGAACAATGGAGCGAGCAACTAACTTATTGGAAATAATACATATTGATGTATGTGATCCGATGAGTGTTGAGGCTCACGGCGGGTATCATTATTTTCTGACCTTCACAGATGATTTGAGCAGATATGGGTATATCTACTTGATGAACCACAAGTCTGAAACATTTGAAAAGTTCAAAGAATTTCATAGTGAAGTGGAGAATCATCGTAACAAAAATAAAAAGTTTCTATGATATGATCGCAGAAGTAAAATATTTGAGTTACGAGTTTGGCTTTCAGTTAAAAACAATGTGAAATAGTTTCACTACTCACGCCACCTGGAACACCACAGCATAATGGTGTGTCCGAACGTCATAACCGTACTTTATTAGATAAGGTGCGAACTATGATGTCTCTTACCAATCTACCACCATTGTTTTTGGATTATGCATTAAAGACAGTTGCATTCACGTTTAAAAGGGCACCATCTAAGTCCGTTGAGACGACACAATATGAACTGTGGTTTGGCAAGAAACCAAAGTTGTCGTTTCTTAAAGTTTGGGATTGTGATGCTTATATGAAAAAGTTTCATCCTGATAAGCTCAAACCCAAATCGGAGAAATATGTCTTCATAGGATACCCAAAGGAGACTATTGGGTACACCTTCTATCACATATCCGAAGGCAAGACATTCGTTGCTAAGAATGGATCCTTTCTAGAGAAGGAGTTTCTCTTGAAAGAAGTGAGTGGGAGGAAAGTAGAACTTGATGAGGTAACTGTACCTGCTCCCTTATTGGAAAGTAGTTCATCACAGAAATCTGTTCTTGTGACTACTACACCAATTAGTAAGGAAGCTAATGATGATGATCATGTAACTTCAGATCAAGTCACTACCGAATCTCGTAGGTAAACCAGAGTGAGATCCGCACCAGAGTGGTACGGTAATCCTGTTCTGGAAGTCATGTTACTAGACCATGATGAACTTGCGAACTATGAGGAAGCGATGATGAGCCCAGATTCCGCGAAATGGCTTTGAGGCCATGAAATCTGAGATATGATCCATGTATGAGAACAAAGTATGGACTTTGAAGGATTTGCCCGATGATCGGCAAGCCATAGAAAATAAATGGATCTTCAAGAGGAAGACGGACGTTGATAGTAGTGTTACTATCTACAAAGCTAGACTTGTCAAAAAAGGTTTTTGACAAGTTCAAGGTGTTGACTGCGATGAGATTTTCTCACTCGTATATATGCTTAAGTCTGTCCGAATCATGTTAGCAATTGCCGCATTTTATGAAATTTGGCAAATGGATAGACAAATCTGCATTCCTTAATGAATTTCTTAAAGAAGAGTTGTATATGATGCAACCAGAAGATTTTGTCAATCCTAAAGGTGTTAACAAAATATGCAAGCTCCAACGATCCATCTATGGACTGGTGCAAGCATATCGGAGTTGGAATATACGCTTTGATAAGTTGATCAAAGCATATAGTTTTATACAGACTTACGGTGAAGCTGTATTTACAAGAAAGTGAGTGGGAGCACTACAACATTCCTGATAAGTATATGTGAACAACATATTGTTGATCGGAAATAATGTATAATTTTCTAGAAAGCATAAAGGAATATTTGAAAGGAGTTTTTCAAAGAAAGACCTCGGTAAAGCTGCTTACATATTGAGCATCAAGATCTATAGAGATACATCAAGACGCTTGATAAGTTTTTTCAATGAGTACATACCTTGACAAGACTTTGAAGTAGTTCAAAATGGAACAGTCAAAGAAAGAGTTCTTGCCTGTGTTGCAAGGTGTGAAATTGAGTAAGACTCAAAGCCCGACCACGGCAGAAGATAGAAATAGAATGAAAGTCATTCCCTATGCCTCAGCCATAGGTTCTATAAAGTATGCCATGCTGTGTACCAGATCTATTGTATACCCTACACTGTATTAAGCAAGGGAGTACAATAGTGATCTAAGAGTAGATCACTGGACAGCGGTCAAAATTATCCTTAGTGGAATAAGGAAATATTTCTCAATTATGGAGGTGACAAAAAGGTTCGTCGTAAAAAGTTACGTCGATGCAAGTTTTGACACAGATCTGGATGACTCTAAGTCTCGATCTAGATACATATTGAAAGTGGGAGCAATAAGCTAGAGTAGCTCCGTGCAGAGCATTATTGACATAGAAATTCGCAAAATACTTACGGATCTGAATGTGAAAGACCCGTTGACTAAAATTATCTCACAAGCAAAACATGTTCACACCTTAGTACTCTTTGGGTGTTAATCACATAGCGATGTGAACTAGATTACTGACTCTAGTAAACCCTTTGGGTGTTGATCACATGGCCATGTGAACTATGGGTTTTAATCACATGGTGATGTGAACTATTGCTGTTAAATCACATGGCAATGTGAACTAGATTATTGACTCTAGTGCAAGTGGGAGACTGAAGGAAATATGCCCTAGAGGCAATAATAAAGTTATTATTTATTTCATTATATCATGATAAATGTATATTATTCATGCTAGAATTGTATTAACCGGAAACATAATACTTGTGTGAATACATAGATAAACAAAGTGTCACTAGTATGCCTCTAATTGACTAGCTCGTTAATCGAAGATGGTTATGTTTCCTAACCATAAACAAAAGAGTTGTTATTTGATTAACGGGTCACATCATTAGGAGAATGATGTGATTGACATGACCCATTCCATTAGCTTAGCACCCGATCGTTTAGTATGTTGCTATTGCTTTCTTCATGACTTATACATGTTCCTGTGACTATGAGATTATGCAACTCCCGTTTGCCGGAGGAACACTTTGTGTGCTACCAAACGTCACAACGTAACTTGGTGATTATAAAGGAGCTCTACAGGTGTCTCCAAAGGTACATGTTGGGTTGGCATATTTCGAGATTAGGATTTGTCACTCCGATTGTCGGATAGGTATCTCTGGGCCCTCTCGGTAATGCACATCACATAAGCCTTGCAAGCATTGCAACTAATGAGTTAGTTGCGAGATGATGTATTACGAAACGAGTAAAGAGACTTGCCGGTAACGAGATTGAACTAGGTATTGAGATACCGACGATCGAATCTCGGGCAAGTAACATACTGATGACAAAGGGAACAACGTATGTTGTTATGCGGTCTGACCGATAAAGATCTTCGTAGAATATGTGGGAGCCAATATGAGCATCCAGGTTCTGCTATTGGTTATTGACCGGAGACGTGTCTCGGTCATGTCTACATTGTTCTCGAACCCGTAGAGTCCGCACGCTTAAGGTTTCGATGACAGTTATATTATGAGTTTATGAGTTTTGATGTACCGAAGGAGTTCGGAGTCCCGAATGAGATCGGGGACATGACGAGGAGTCTCGAAATGGTCGAGACGTAAAGATCGATATATTGGACGACTATATTCGGACATCGGAAAGGTTCCGAGTGATTCGGGTATTTTTCGGAGTACCGGGGAGTTATGGGAATACGGGGAAGAGTATTGGGCCTTAATGGGCTTTAGTGGGAAGGAGCCAGGAGGTGGCGCGCGCCCCTCCCAAGCCTAGTCCGAATTGGACAAGGGGTTTGGGGCGCTGCCCCCCTCTCCCTTCCTTCTCCACTTCCCTCCTTTCCCCCCTTCTCCTAGTTGGACTAGGAAAGAAGGAGTCCTACTCCCGGTGGGAGTAGGACTCCCATTGGCGCACCCTCCTCCTAGGGCCGGCCTCCTCCTCCCTTGCTCCTTTATATACGGGGGCAGGGGGGCACCCTAGAGATACAAGTTGATCCACGTGATTATATTCTTAGCCATGTGCGGTGTCCCCTTCCATCATAGTCCTCGATAATATTGTAGCGGTGCTTAGGCGGAGCCCTACGACAGTAGTACATCAAGATCGTCACCACGCTGTCGTGCTGACCGAACTCTTCCCCGACACTTTGCTGGATCGGAGTCCGGGGACCGTCATCGAGCTGAACGTGTGCTAGAACTCGGAGGTGCCGTAGTTTTGATGCTTGATCGGTCGGGCTGTGTAGACGTACGACTACATCAACCAAGTTAACGCTTCCGTTGTCGATCTACAAGGGTACGTAGATCACACTCTCCCCTCTCGTTGCTATGCATCACCATGATCTTGCGTGTGCGTAGGAAATTTTTTGAAATTACTACGTTCCCCAACAGGGCGCCGGCGTACATTTTTTGAAATTACTACGTTCCCCAACAGGGCGCCGGCGTACGGGCCGTGTGCGACCACGACGGACGGCGGCGCGGCGGGTACGCGAGAGCGAGAGACGTACGGGACTGCGGCGGGACGACGACGGACGGTGGCGCGCGGCGTTCGGGGCAGCGGAGCGAGACAGCGACGACGACGGGCGACGGGCGGCGACGACGACGACGGGCGGCGACGACGGGTTCGAGCACCTCGCGAGAGGTTGGAGACGAAAGAAATGGGGAGATCTAACTGAATTTTCGTAAGTGTTCTATATATAGGAGAGGCCTTTAGTACCGGTTGGAGCCACCAACTTCCAACCACCAACCGGTACTAAAGGACAACTTTGGCCAGGCCAAGAGGCGGGAAGAGCAGGCCTTTAGTACCGGTTGGTGGCTCCAACCGGTACTAAAGGGTGCTCTTTAGTACCGGTTGGAGCCACCAACCGGTACTAAAGGCCTCGCGCTGCCACCCCAAAGTTTAGTCCCACCTCGCCGGGCGAAGGGCAGCCGCACTGGTTTATAAACCCAGCCGCGGCTACCTCTTCGAACTCCTCTATATAGCAGGCTTGTGGGCCTAAATTCTGCGCGCTGCCTTGTGAGTCTGCTGGGCCTTTAAGGCCTGTAATTGCACGCCCATGGCGTAGCAGGCCCACAGGACAGCGCCCCAATTTTTTTATAGTTTTTTTTCTTTTCTGCTTTATTTTCTTCTATTTATTTCTGCGTATACTAGTTTTTTGTATAGTTTTTTCTTTTCTGTTATATTTATTTTCTTCTATTTATTTGTGAGTAGTTTTTCATCTAGTATGCTTTATTTTTTCTTCTATTTATTTCTGAGTAGTTTTTTTCTTTTCTGCTATATTTATTTTGTTCTATTTATTTCTGAGTAGTTTTTTTATATAGTTTTTTTCTTTTTAGCTATAGTTTTTTTTATTTTCTGCTATTTTTTCTTTTCTGCAAAACTTGATGGTGAAAGTCTGGAGTTATAACCAAAGTTAAAAAAAAGAAATGCCGACGTGCAATTAGTTTTTCATAACAGAAGAAGTCCGGAGTTGTAATAAGTTATTAAAAATAAAAAAGAGGTGCAATGCTCGTTAATTTGCTTCAACTCTTTCGGAATAGTGTAAACTGCACTGCGCATAGCTCCGTGCAGTCTACCATATTCCTGGAGGCTTGAAGCTAAGCAACGTGAGCATTATGCCTCTTCTTCATCGTCTCTGCACTCAGGGCTTATAAACCGCTACTAGTCCCTCTTTCTTCGCGAGGTGGGACTAAAAACAGGTTGCCATAACCTCATTAGTACCGTTTCGTGGTACGAACCGGCACTAAATGGTGATGGTGGGGCCATAGCCTGACCGCAGGCTGACACAGCCTCTTTAGTACCGGTTCGTGGTACGAACCGGTACTAATGGTTCGTCACGAACCGGTACTATTGATCGCCGCCACGAACCGGTATAATGTACACATTAGTGCCGGCTCTAATTCAAATCGGCACTAATGTGCTTCACGTTTGACCCTTTTTCTACTAGTGTTCGCTCCAGTCACAAGGATGGAATCGGTGAGGCTAGTTATAGCTCTCGCGGCTCAAGAATTTTGGAGGCTACATCAGATGGATGTAAAATCCTCCTTTTTGAACGGGGAGTTGAAAGAAGAAGTATATGTGATGCAACCACCGGGTTACATCAAAAAGGGAGAGGAGCACAAGGTGTTGAAACTACACAAGGCATTGTACGGGCTATGCCAAGCTCCTCGGGCGTGGAACATCAAGCTTGATCGTACACTAGTTTCTCTTGGTTTTGAGAAAAGTCCACTGGAGCATGCTATGTACAAGCGAGGTAAAGGCAAGGATCATCTTCTAGTGGGCATCTATGTTGATGATCTCTTAATAACTGGAGCAGATGAGGAGGAGATTGCTAGATTTAAGCTACAAATGACGCAGCTTTTCAAGATGAGTGATCTAGGGCTCTTGACTTACTATCTCGGGATCGAGGTACATCAAAAGCCGGAGGGAATCACACTATGCCAGGAGGCATATGCAAAGAAGATTCTTGAAAGTTGTAGCATGGAGGACTGCAATCCAAGTCATGTTCCAATGGAGCCTCGACTTAAACTTAGCAAGAGGAGACAAGCACCCGCGGTTGATGCAACGGATTATAGAAGTGTGGTCGGAAGCCTAAGATATCTTGTGAATACACGACCAGAGTTGGCCTATTCCATTGGCGTAGTGAGTCGCTTCATGGAAGCACCCACGACAGAACATTGGGCAGTTGTGAAACAAATACTCAGGTACATCAAAGGGACAACTAACTTCGGTTGTGTCTATTTGAGAGAAAAGCGGAAGGAGATGGTGGAGCTACTTGGCTACAGTGATAGCGACTTGGCAGGAGATATTGACGACCGTAAAAGTACTTCGGGCGTGGCATATTTTTTGGGAAGAAGCATAGTGACTTGGCTATCACAAAAGCAGAAGATGGTTGCATTATCATACTGTGAAGCAGAGTATATTGCAGCTGCAACCGCGGCAGGTCAAGGTGTGTGGCTAGAAAGGCTACTCGGTGACCTCACTGACAAGGAACCAGAAGGAGTGGTGCTCTATGTTGACAACAAGTCCACGATTGCCTTATGTAAGAATCCAGTGCATCATGACAGAAGTAAGCACATTGATATAAGGTATCATTACATACGGGATTGCATGGAAGAAGGCAAGATTGAAGGCAACTACATTTGCACCGACGACCAGCTTGCAGACATCCTGACCAAGTGTTCAGGGCGACAGAAGTTCACGGAGATGCGGAGAAGGATCGGCATCTAAGCTGTAAAGTGAGGACATCGTGCTTAGGGGGGTGATTGTTGAAAATAATCAGGTAAGTATAGTCCGGCACGGACTTGTAGCAGTAACCGAGTCGTACATGTACTAGGTAGAATATTGGTAATATAAATACCAGTGCGTGTATCCCCTGTAACACCAGATCAAATCAATTACAAACAAAAGGCACGACACGAGCCTTTTGTGCGATACAACTCGACTTGTCTCTCCTGTGCTAGTCTCACGAGTTAGCTTTGTTTTTGTTCATCGCACTCGCTTCCGTCGTCAGTCATCGCGTGTCGCCGAAAGTATTCGGCGACGTCGTCTGGGTCAACATTGTTGAGGCACGAGGTGAGAAACGAGGCTGGGGAAGGCGCTGGAGTGGGCGATGGTGACGATGAGGCGAGCGGCTATGATGTTGCCTGTCGAGGCTGGCGGCATCGATGTCTGCGTGTTGGCGGCTCCGATCTTGGCCGGCGAGGCGTGGCGGCCGGTCCTTGTGGAGAGCAAGCGCGACGGCCGGGGCTTGAAGGGAGGGCGGGCGAGCAGCCGTCCTTGGAGAAGGATTGCATGGCTGGTGCAGCAGGGTGCGCCGGCGGTGGGATCCTCAAATCTCGCCGCTGGATGCAGTCGTGGGGGAGAGGGGGTCGAGATGGAGATGGAAATTGGGGGGAGTTGGTTCCGCCCGGCTGAAAAAAAGAGGGTGGAGAATTAATTTGATATATAGTTGGCTGACAGGTGGGGACATATAGTGGATGTAGAAAAAAATTAGAAAAGAGGAGCGAAAAGTGTTTTGTAGTCGAGGGAATGGTTTATTTTCAGAGTTAAATACCCATCAAAAAATCAGAGTTAAATACATATGATAAATAGTACTTCCTCTGTATCTAAATATAAAATTATTTCAAACAGTGGTGTAACTTGTACATTTGTTCCATGTATTATTTTTAAGAACTCTACCTAAATATATGTGGAAGGTCGCACGACCTTATGATTATGAAGATTGAACAAAGAAAAATAAGTACTTCAAAGTGGTAACACAGGGTGATTGTTTTCCATAATAATGTTAGAATAATCTCTGCTCAAGATGTGAACTTACAGAGACATTTGTATGACACGGATATAGGTCAATGTTGAAATATATGCGATAAATAGCCTGAAATTCATCTAAATTTTTTGAGATAAAAAAAACTACGGATGTGCCATATGCATCATCTCACGAACATCCCTACCAAATTGTTTCCACCCACACTAACTTGCATTTTTTTAGATGGAGCCAAACAACTATAACGCCATGGGCATCAGTTCACGAAAACCCATAATCACTCTTTTCCCAGCCACTATTTACTTCCATTATAGACAGAGCAACATACGTAAAGACTATGGAGAGGCCCATTGCAAACACCACTGTGTGGGCCTACCACTCAATAACTCATGAAGCATTTGTGGCAGGCCCCACTTCTGGACGTTACATGATGGAAAAATGAGCATCACACATTTGTAATATTCGGTGACTCCAGTAGACCCGTCGTGGAAATTACCAAACCGTCATAGAAATAGGCAGCCAGGTGGGGCTCAATTCATGAGGCAATTGAGTGACATTACACGTCACCGATTTGCGGTAATAAGTGACGCCACCTACAAAACGTCACATATTGGGTATTTCTGTGATGTTCTCAACCACCGTCATCAGGATTTTCGTTACAGTATCTCAATTTTCTTATAGTGGGAAAAGTAAATAAGCGAAGAACCATATATGGAAAGCTCGTAGGCAATTGATCGATGATAGAGAATTATGCCGGATGCGGTTCATCATGTAACAGTCATAACCTAGGGTGACACAGAACTAGCTCCAATTCATCAATGTAATGTCGGCATGTATTCTGAATATAGTCATACGTGTTTATGGAAAAGAACTTGCATGACATCTTTTGCACTACCTTCCCGTGGCAGCGGGGTCCTATTGGAAACTATGGGATATTAAGGCCTCCTTTTCATAGAGTACCAGAACAAAGCATTAACACATAGTGAATACATGAATTTCTCAAACTACGGTCATCACCGGGAGTGGTCCCGATTCTTGTCACTTCGGGGTTGCCGGATCATAACGCATAGTAGGTGACTATAGACTAGCAAGATAGGATCAAGAACTCTCATATATTGATGAAAACATAATAGGTTCAGATCTGAAATCATGGCACTCGGGCCCTAGTGACAAGCATTAAGCATAGCAAAGTCATAGCAACATCAATCTCAGAACATGGTGGATACTAGGGATCAAACTCATCACCATCCAGCAAGCCTACGATGGAATTACTCACACAGGGCGGTGAGCATCATGAAATTGGTGATGGAGGATGGTTGATGATGACGATGGCGACGGATTCCCCTCTCCGGAGCCCCAAACGGACTCCAAATCAGCCCTCCCGAGAGAGTTTAGGGCTTGGCGGCGGCTCCGTATAGTAAAACGCGATTAATCCTTCTCCCTCATTTTTTCTCCCCTAAAGTGAATATATGGAGTCAGGGTTGAGGTCGGTGGAGCGTCAGGGGGCCCACGAGGTAGGGGGCGCGCCCCCCACCCTCGTGGACATGTGGAGGCCCCCTGACGTGGATCTTCCTTCCAGTAATTTTTTATATATTTCAAAATAATTCTTCGTTGATTTTCAGGTCATTTCGATAACTTTTATTTCTGCACAAAAATAATACCATGGCAATTCTACTGAAAACAGCGTCAGTCCGGGTTAGTTCCATTCAAATCATGCAAGTTAGAGTCCAAAACAAGAACCATGTGTATCTTGAATAATCATCAACAATGACGAAACCATAGAGGCAAGCAGTGTTAGTGAGAGTAGAGTAGTGAGTAGGACCAAATAAGTCCATGTGAAGCAGCTCGAAAGGTTGAGATGTCGTCATGATTGTCTTCGAGGGATGCTTGGCCCTTGTCATCTTTCCAGCTTCGCAGGCACCACACAGATGATCCTTCTTGAACTTGACGCCCTTGATGCCTCCGACATGTTTCTTCTTCGCGAGTGTGTAGAAGTTCCTCATGCCAGCATGCCCTAGCCTCCGATGTTAGAGCCAACATTCTGACGCCTTTACTAGAAGACATACGGCCAACTGTGGTCCTACTGAGAAGTCTACCATGTACAAATCATCCTTTTGATATCCTTCAAAGACTAGAGATTTGTCAGATTCCATAAGCACAAGGCAACGATACTTTCCAAATATCACTACCATATTCAGATCACAAAGCATTGAGACAGACATTAAGTTGAAACCAAGGGATTCAACAAGCATCACTTTATCCATGTGCTGATCCTTTGAGATTGCAACTCTGCCTAGACCCAATACCTTGCTTTTACCAGTGTCAGCAAATGTGATTTGACTCTTGTCAGATGGACGTAAGGTTGAGTCCATGAGAAGACTTCGATCACCAGTCATGTGGTTAGTGCATCCACTGTCCATAATCCATTCAGAAGCCTTTGGTATCGTACCCTACAGTGTAGTTAGGGGGATAGGCTTCACCAAGGGAAACGTGAAGCATAAACATTTGACGAACAAGCATATTATCAAAGTTCATATCCTGGTTCGGGCAGATCGGATGACTGTCAAGAAAACCAGGAACAAAATACATAGTAAGACCATTTGGGCATTTTATCTTGCGCCCCACAAGATGTTTTAGGTCCCCAGCATAAGCATCAGACGCCTTTGATTTCCAGCTGGAGACCCTTCCCTACAAAAGAGAGTTAAGTTTTCTTAATCACCCACATTTTCAGGTGTGGCTTCGAAGCAATGAGTCTAAGTGCAGCATCTGAGAACTTTGGCTTTGGAGCCCTAGCAAATAGCCTTGCAGGAAGTGAATAATACTCATAAGAATAAGCAGAGTAGTTCTCGGTATTATCAACATGGCGGTTTGATGAAACATGCTCATATTCACAGGCCTGAGTATGGTTTCCCTGCAAAACATTGGTGTTAGGGTGACTCCGGTGAGTCCTCTGTCTGTATGAAGCCTTTGGACCGGGGTTTGTCTTCTTCCCAGGTGGTGTCATGATGACATTCACCTGAAGATTTTCAACACAATGCTTGGGCACCCAGATCTTCTTCAAAGGGGGTCCATTCCTGCAGTTAGTACCAATATACCTAGCAAACACTTCACCATTCTGATTCTTAAACAGTTTATAGTTTGCATCAAAGGATTCATCAATGATAATCGGGTTAGCACAAGTGAAGCCAGATAAGGTAGATGGATCCACTGAAGGTCCCTTTGCAGCAACACATGTGGTTTTGGGGTACTTCTTAGGCTTACAGTAAGAACCATCAACATTCATTTTCCTCTCGAACCCTACGCCCTCTTTCCTAGGGTTTCGGTTCAGAATCTGTCTCTTGAGGACATCACATAGTGTCTGATGCCCTTTGAGACTTTTGTGCATTCCTGTCTGAAGCAATGTCTTCAACCTGGCATTCTCATCAGCAATAATAGTGGTATCCTCAGCAGAGGGGTTAGTTATCACATTAGTAGTTGAAGATATTGCAGCAGTAGTAGCAGTATAACATCCAGCAACAGAAATAGCATTATCACGCTCAAGACATTTTAGATATGGTGGTTCAAATCCTTCCTGAGCGGAATTGATCTGTTGAGCGCGGAGTGACTCGTTCTCCTTTTGAAGATCTTCATGAGCTGATCTCAAGTTCTCAACCTCTTGCTTCCTTTGAAGATAATCATAAGAGAGATTTTCATGAGTAGTTGAGAGCGTTTCATGATGAATTTCAAGTTCTTCGTACTTAACATGAAGATTTTTGATGTCTTTAATTAAGGACTAAGATCGGGTCAATTTCGCGTCCAATAGGTCATCGCTTTTGTCTAACAGTTTTTGAATATGTTCCATGACATTCTGTTGTTCAGTTCCAATTTTAGCAAGTGTTCTGTAGCTAGGTTTAGATTCACATTCAGAGTCATCTTCACTTGATATTTGAAAGTAAGCATCGTGTGAGTTTACCTTGGCACCACGTGCCATGAAGCAGTAGGTGGGTGCAGAGTCATCCTCATCATTAGCATCAGTGTTGGTGACGAGGCCATTGTCTTCAATGTTGAAGATGGAATTGGCGATGTATGCTGGAGCTAGAGCCAGGCTTGCCACGCCTGAATCAGATTCCTCTTCATACTCCACCTCCACCTCCTCAGATGCAGACTCCTCCTCTGAATCCATCTCCTTGCCAACAAACGCACGAGCCTTGCTGGATGAGCTCTTCTTATGTGATGAAGACTTCGACGAAGACTTGGAAGAAGATTTTGAGGATTTCTTCTTCTTCCTGTCATCAAAATCATATTCCTTGCTCTTCTTCTTCTTGTTCTCATTGTCCCATTGAGGACATTCAGATATGTAGTGATCGGGTTTCTTGCACTAGTGGCACGTTCTCTTCTTGTAGTCACGGGAGGAAGCTTCATCATTTCTTGAGCTAGATCTCGAAGACTGTCTGAAGCCTTTCTTCTTGGTGAACCTCTGGAACTTCTTCACTAACATGGCAAGTTCCTTTCCAATGTCTTCAGGATCCTCAGAACTGCAGACAGATTCTTCTTCAGATGAGGAAACAACCTTTGCCTTCAAAGCACGAGTTCGACCATAGTTGGGACCATAGATATCTCTTTTCTTAGATAACTGGGACTCATGTGTGTTGAGCCTCTCAAGTATGTCAGACGGATCGAGAGTCTTGAAGTCAGGGCGTTCTTGAATCATCAGGGCCAGGGTGTCAAATGAGTTGTCGAGTGAACTCAAGAGTGTCTTGACGATTCATGCTTGGTGATCTCAGTGGCGCCACGTGCATGAAGCTCATTTGTGATGTCAGTGAGGTGATCAAACGTCATCTGAACATTATCATTGTCATTTCTCTTGAAGCGGTTGAAGAGGTTGTGAAGACACTGATCCTTGAGTCTCTCTGGGTTGAGACGCCTTCGTTAACCTTGGAGAGCCAGTCCCAGACTACTTCACAGTTTCCAGAGCACTCACACGACCATACTGTCCTTTGGTCAGATGACCACATATGATGTTCTTGGCAGTAGAATCCAGATGAATGAACTTCTTTGACATCAGCAGGGGTGACACCTTCACCGGCCTTGGGAACACCGTTCTTGATGACATACCAGAGGTCGACATCAATGGCTTCAAGATGCACGTGCATCTTATTCTTCCAATAGGGGTACGTGGCGGAGACTTTGATTATCCCTGCAGTCGACATGGCTAAAACTCCAGGTCGTTAAGCCGAATCAAATAGAATAAGGGAGCACCTTGCTCTGATACCAATTGAAAGTGCTAGTTATCGACTAGAGGGGGGTGAATAGGCGATTTTTATGAAAGTCTTCAAAACACGGGGGCTTTGAAGACAGACAGTAGAAATGAACCTATTGATGTGCAGCGGAAGGTAGACTACACTAGACAAGCCATAGTCATATAAGCAATGAAGTGAAAACGCGAAGACTATCAGCGGCTAGGTAGTATGGATCAAGATGGAAGATAGTATGAAGCCAAACAACAACAGTCTTCAAACAATGAAGTCAATCACATCATGCAAGCAGGCAATGACTTCACGAAGACAAACTATAAGTAAAGAGAGGTAAAAGATAGAACCAGTTGCTTGATGAGGACAAGGATTTGTTGGACCAGTTCCAGTTGCAGTGACAACTATACGTTTGGTTAGGGAGGCTGAGATTCAACTCAGAAGACTCGTCTTCACCTTATTCCCCTAGAGCTAAGGACACACAGTCCTCGCCCAATCACTCTGGTAAATCTTCAAGGGAGACTTCCAAACCTTCACATACTTCGCTCACCGGCAATCCACAATGACTCTTGGATGCTCAGAACGTGACGCCTAACCGGCTGGAGGACTCATAGTCCTCAAGTGTAACAAGTCTTCAGGTCACGCAGACAGAAAGACTTCAGTGATGCCTAATACTCTTCGGATCTGGGTGTTTAGGGCTTTGTCCTCGCAAGGATTTCTCTCTTAAATGCTTCGGAGGTGGGTTGCTCTCTAACGACAAAAGCCATGCACTAACTCTGAGCAACCACCAATTTATGGTGTAGGGGTGGGCTCTTTATAGCCAGGAGGAAACTGATAACCCACAAGTATAGGGGATCGCAACAGTGTTCGAGGGTAGAGTATTCAACCCAAATTTATTGATTCGACACAAGGGGAGCCAAAGAATATTCTCAAGTATTAGCAGCTGAGTTGTCAATTCAACCACACCTGGAAACTTAATATCTATAGCAAAGTATTTACTAGCAAAGTAATATGATAGTAGTGGTAACGGTAGCAAAAGGTAATGATAACAAAAGTAATGTTTTTGGTATTTTGTAGTGATGATAGTAATAGAAACGGAAAAGTAAATAACCGAAGAACAATATATGGAAAGCTCGTAGGCAATGGATCGGTGATAGAGAATTATGCCGGATGTCGTTCATCATGCAACAGTCATAACCTAGGGTGACACAGAACTAGCTCCAATTCATCAATGTAATGTAGGCATGTATTCCGAATATAGTCATATGTGCTTATGGAAAAGAACTTGCATGACATCTTTTGTCCTACCCTCCCGTGGTAGCGGGGTCCTAGCGGAAACTAAGGATATTAAGGCCTCCTTTTAATAGAGTACCGGACCAAAGCATTAACACATAGTGAATACATGAACTCCTCAAAGTACGATCGTCACCGGGAGTGGTACCGATTATTGTCACTTCGGGGTTGCCGGATCATAACACATAGTAGGTGACTATAGACTTGCAAGATAGGATAAAGAACTCTCATATATTGATGAAAACATAATAGGTTCAGATCTGAAACCATGGCACTCGGGCCCTAGAGACAAGCATTAAGCATTGCAAAGTCATAGCAACATCAATCTCAGAACATAGTGGATACTTGGGATCAAACCCTAACAAAACTAACTCGATTACATGATAAATCTCATCCAACCCATCGCCGTCCAGCAAGCCTACGATCGAATTACTCATGCACGGCGGTGAGCATCATCAAATTGGTGATGGAGGATGGTTGATGATGACGATGGCGACGGATTCCCCTCTCCGGAGCCCCGAACGGACTCCAGATCAGCCCTCCCGGGAGGTTTTAGGGCTTGGCGGCGGCTCCGTATCGTAAAACGTGATGAATCCTTCTTTATTTTTTTCTCCCCGAAGTTGAGGTCAGAGGAGCTCCAGGGGGCCCACGAGGTAGGGGGCGCGCCCAGGGGGGCAGGCGCGCCCCCCACCCTCGTGGCTAGGGTGTGGGCCCCCTGGTCTTCATCTTTTGCAGGGATTTATTATTATTTCCAAAAATACGTTCCATGAAGTTTCAGGTCATTCCGAGAACTTTTGTTTTTGCACATAAATAACACCATGGCAATTCTGCTGAAAATAGCGTCAGTCCGGGTTAGTTCCATTCAAATCATGCAAGTTAGAGTCCAAAACAAGGGCAAAGTGTTTGGAAAAGTAGATACGACGGAGACGTATCAACTCCCCCAAGCAAAAACATTTGCTTGTCCTCAAGCAGTTTAGTTGACAAACTGAAAGTGATAAAGAAAAACTTTTACAAACTCTGTTTGCTCTTGTTGTTGTAAATGTGTAAAGCCAGAATTGAAGTTTTCAGCAAAGATTATAAACTAACCATATTCACAATAATGCTTAGGTCTCTTGTTTACTCATATAAATGGCATAATCAACTAGTGAGCAATAATAATAAATCTCGGATGACAACACTTTCTCAAAACAATCATAATATGATATAACAAGATGGTATCTCGCTAGCCCTTTCTGAGACCGCAAAACATAAATGCGGAGCACCTATAAAGATCAAGGACTGACTAGACATTGTAATTCATGGTAAAAGAGATCTAGTCAAGTCATACTCAATGTAAACTAACAGTAATGAATGCAAATGACAGTGGTGCTCTCCAACTGGTGCTTTTTAATAAGAGGATGATGACTCAACATAAAATTAAATAGATAGGTCCTTCGCAGAGGGAAGCAGGGATTTGTAGAGGTGCCAGAGCTCGGTTTTGAAATAGGGGTGAATACTATTTTGAGTGGTATACTTTCATTGTCAACATAACAACCAAGAGAGGGTGATATCTTCCATGCTACACACATTATAGGTGGTTCCCAAACAAAATGGTAAAGTTTATACTCCCCCTCCACCAACAAGCATCAATCCATGGCTTGCTCGAAACAATGAGTGCCTCCAACTCATAAGAGTCCCAGGGGGAGTTTTTTTGCAATTATTTTGATTTGATTTGCATAAAACATGGGACTGGGCATCCCGGTGACCAGCCATTTTCTCGTGAGTGAGGAGCGGAGTCCACTCCTCTTGAGAATAACCCGGCTAACATGGAAGATACGGACAGCCCTAGTTGACACATGAGCTATTCGAGCATACAAAACAGGATATTTATTTGAAGGTTTAGAGTTTGGCACATACAAATTTACTTGCAACGGAAGGTAGATACCGTAAATAGGTAGGTATGGTCGACTCATATGGCATAACTTTGGGGTTTATGGGATTGGATGCACAAGCAGTATTCCCACTTAGTACAGGTGAAGGCTAGAAAAAGACTGGGAAGCGACCAGCTAGAGAGCGACAACAGTCATGAACATGCATTAGAATTAATCAACACCGAATGCAAGCATGAGTAGGATATAATCCACCATGAACATAAATATCGCGAAGGCTATGTTGATTTTATTTCAACTACATGCGTGAACATGTGCCAAGTCAAGTCACTTAAATCATTCAGAGGAGGATACCACCCTATCATACCACATCACAACCATTTTAATAGCATGTTGGCACACAAGGTAAACCATTGTAAGCTCCTAGATAATCAAGCATGGCACAAGAAACTATGATCTCTAGTTGTCATTGCAAACATGTTTATTCATAATAGGTTGAATCAGGAACGATGAACTAATCATATTTACGAAAACAAAAGAGGTCGAGTTCATACCATCTTTTCTCATCTCAGTTAGTCCATCATATATCGTCATAATTGCCTTTCACTTGCACGACCGAACGATGTGGATAATAATAACAGTGCGCGTGCATTGGACTAAGCTGGAATCTGCAAGCATTCAATAAATAGGAGAAGACAAGGCAATATGATCTCTTTTGTCAGATCAACAATAATGCACATAGGAGTCACTTCAACAATTTATCATGGTCTTCTCCTATCGACCCCCAACGAAAAGAAAAGAAAAGAAATAAAACTATTTACACGGGAAAGCTCCCAAGCAAAAGAAGAACATGAAATCTTTTTTGGTTTTCTTTTTAATTACTGCTACAAGCATGGAAATTAAAAGTAGCTAAAAGCTACAACTAATTTTTTTGGTTTTTTTCTTAAGGTTTATTAAACACACAAGAAGAAAGCATAAAAAGGAAATAAACTAGCATGGATGACACAATGAAAAAGTATGAGCACCGACATCTAGCAATGAGTGTGTGAACATAAATGTAATGTCAGCGAGAAATACGTACTCCCCCAAGCTTAGGCTTTTGGCCTAAGTTGGTCTATGGCCACGGCTGGCCTGGCGGATATCCATAATAATAGTTGGGGTCGTACTGCGATGTAGCTGTCATTGCATCGTGGGCTGCAGCTTGGAGGCGAGCTATCTCAGCTCTCCTCTTATACTCTTCTGCCTCCTCTCTGGTTATAAAATATCTCCTTTTTGCCTGAAAGTCAAAGAAAGTAGAAGCAGGGAGAGCGACGTGATAGGTGCGTCGTCTGTCAAAGATTAGTCGGTAATGGAGGAACTGATCGTTCCTCTCAACAAACTGATGACGAACCATAGCCTCATAATCCAAATAAGTAGGGGGCAACTCAATATCATCTTCATGTATGGTTATACCAAGAAAATTAGCTAAGCGGGTTGCATAAATTCCCCCAAAGAAATCTCCATTAAATCTATTAAGATGCAACCTACATGCAACAATGGCTCCCAAATTATAAGATTTATCTCCTAACACAGCACTCCTAAGAATACTGAGGTCAGGGACAGACATGTGACATGCCTCATCTTTACCATTAATGCATCTACCTATGAAGAGAGCAAAATAATGTATAGCAGGAAAGTGAATGCTCCCTATGGTAGCTTTTGTTATATCTCTAGATTCCCCCACAGTTATACTAGCAAGAAAATCTCTAAATTCAGATTTGCGAGGTTCCCTAACACTACCCCATTGTGGAAGTTTGCAAGCAGTGGTAAAATTCTCAAAGTCCATCGTATAAGATTTTTCATAAAGATCAAACAGGACAGTTGGAGAATTGCGTGAATATGAAAATTCAAACCTCCTCACAAAGGAACTAGTGAGAGAGTGGTACTGGCGGCACTTTTCCTCCTCGAAGCTCACAAGATCAGCGTTAAGCACATATGCGTTAAATTCTTCCTTGATTTCCGCTCGATCCATAAAGTCCTCTGAAGGCCATGCACAGGGCCGCACTGGAGCGTCCCTTGGTGGCTCATCATCAGCATCATGCATTGCAAGCCTGGTTTCTTGTTTCCTTGAAGAGCCACCTTGGTACATTTTGCTAAACATATTTCTTCCTCTAAAAAATTTCTGAATTTTTTAGTAACTTAAAATAAAAGTGAACCAAACTCAACAATATTGATAGCAACTACTCCTACAAGTGCCTAGAGCCTATATCATGCATCAAAACTACTTGGAACCATATAAATTTAACATGCAAGCTCAAGAACATGGTCACCTAGGTGGCACAAATTTGAAATGAATAAAGCACTAGAACAAAAACTAATTGGACCAATGGATGAGTCACATACCAAGGAACAATCCCCCCAAGCAGTTTTGTGAGAGGTGCTTTGAGCAAGGAGATCGAAAATGCAAGCAAAATGAGCATGGACTCGGGTTTGAACTGGATAATCGTGTTTGTGGGAGGAAGAAGGAGTGTGCGGGTGCAAGAATAATTGGAGGAGGGCCACCGTGGGCCCACGAGGCAGGGGGGCTCTCCTAGGGGTGTAGGGCACGCCCTCTACCCTCGTGGCCGGGTGGATGCCCCCCATTTTGTGTTCTCAATGCCAAATATTCACAAATATTCCAAAAAATCATATTTAAATTTTAGGACATTTGGAGAACTTTTATTTTCGGGGTATTTTTATATTGCACGGATAATTCGGGCAGACGGAAAATACTTATTTTTATTTTATTTAATATAAATAACAGAAAGTAAAAGGAGGGTACAGAGAGTTGTGTTTTCTAAATTCCTCCATCTCATGATCATCAAAAGGAATCCACTAACAAGGTTCATCACGTCTTGTTAACAAACTCATTCTGAATAACATGGAACTGGAGAATCTTCGAATAACACTAGGTTACCTCAACAGGGATATGCACATCCCCAACAATAAGAATATCATATTTCTTCTTGACAGTAGGAAGAGGAAATTCAAAACCTCCAAAAATAATCGATGGAATTTTTCCAATAGAATTGATATTGTGGACTTGAGGTTGTTTCCTCGGAAAGTGTACCGTATGCTCATTACCATTAACATGAAAAGTGAAATTGCCTTTGTTGCAATCAATAACAGTCCCTGCAGTATTCAAGAAGGGTCTTCCAAGAATAATAGACATACTATCGTCCTCAGGAATATCAAGAATAACAAAGTCCGTTAAAATAGTAACTTTTGCAACCACAACAGGCACATCCTCACAAATACCGATAGGTATAGCAGTTGATTTATCAGCCATTTGCAAAGATATTTCAGTAGGTGTCAACTTATTCAAATCAAGTCTACGATATAAAGAGAGAGGCATAACACTAACACCGGCTCCAAGATCACATAAAGCAGTTTCAACATAGTTTCTCTTAATGGAGCATGGTATAGTGGGTACTCCTGGATCTCCAAGTTTCTTTGGTATTCCACACTTAAAAGTATAATTAGCAAGCATGGTGGAAATTTCAACTTCCGGTATCTTTCTTTTATTAGTAACAATTTCTTTCATGTACTTAGCATAAGGATTCATTTTAAGCATATCAGTTAATCTCATACACAAAAAGATAGATCTAATCATTTCAGCAAAGCGCTCAAAATCCTCATCATCCTTTTTCTTGGGTGGTTTGGGAGGAAAAGGCATGGGTTTCTGAACCCAAGGTTCTCTTTCTTTACCATGTTTCCTAACAACAAAGTCTTTCTTATCATAATGTTGATTCTATGATTGTGGGTTATCAAGATCAACAACATGTTTAATTTCTATATCATTATCATGGCTAGGTTGAGCATCAACATGAACATTATCATTAACATTATCACTAGTTTCAGGTTCATTACCAGATTGTGTTTCAACATCAGAAATAGAAATATCATTTGGATTCTCAGGTGTTTCAGTAATAGGTTCACTAGAAGTATGCAAATTCCTATCATTTTTCTTTTTCTTCCTTTTAGAAGGACTAGGTGCATCTATATTATTTCTCTGAGAATCTTGCTCAATTCTCTTAGGGTGGCCTTCATGATACAAAGGTTCCTGGGTCATTCTACCAGTTCTAGTAGACACTCTAACAGCATAATCATTATTCTTACTATTCAATTCATTGAGCAAATCATTTTGAGCTTTAAGTACTTGTTCTACTTGAGTGGTAACCATAGAAGTGTGTTTACTAATAAGTTTAAGTTCACCTTTAACATTGGCCATATAATCACCCAAGTGTTCAAGCATATCAGCATTGTGTTTTAATTATCTACCAAAATAAGCATTGAAGTATTCTTGCTTGACCATAAATTTATCAAACTCATCTAAGCATGGGCTAGCAAACTTAGTAAATGGGATTTCAGCTTTATCATATCTATAGAGAGAGTTTACCTTTACTACCTGTGTCGGGTTATCAAGACCATGTGTTTTTTCAATAGGAGATGGATTAAAATTATGCATTTCTTTGACAGGCGGTAAATTAAGAACATGTATTTCTTCAGTAGGAGGTAAATTCTTAACATCTTCAGCTTTAATACCATTTCTTTCATGGATTTCCTTGCCTCTTGCATATCTTCAGGAGTGAGAAATAGAACACCTCTCTTCTTCGGAGTTGGTTTAAGAATAGGCTCAGGAAGTGTCCAATTATTTTCATTAGTCAACATATTATTCAATAGAATTTCAGTTTCATCCGGTGTTCTTTCCTTGAAAACAGAACCAGCACAACTATCCAGGTAATCTCTGGAAGCATCGGTTAGTCCATTATAAAAGATATCAAGTATTTCATATTTCTTAAGAGGATGATCGGGCAAAGAATTAAGTAATTGGAGAAGCCTCCCACAAGCTTGTGGGAGACTCTCTTCTTCAATTTGCATAAAATTATATATATCCCTTAAAGCAGCTTGTTTCTTATCAGTAGAGAAATATTTAGCAGAGAAGTAATAGATCATATCATGGGGACTACGCACATAACCAAGATCAAGAGAATTAAACCATATCTTAGCATCACCCTTCAATGAGAATGGAAATATTTTAAGGATATAAAAGTAGCGAGTTCTCTCATCTTTAGTGAATAGGGTGGCTAAATTATTTATTTTAGTAAGATGTGCCACAACAGTTTCAGATTCATAGCCATAAAAAGGAGCAGATTCAACCAAAGTAATTATATCAGGATCAACAAAGAATTCCTAATCCTTATCAGTAACATAGATAGGTGAAGTAGGAAAAGCAGGGTCAGGTTTCATTCTAGCATTAAGGGATTGCTGCTTCCATTTAGCTAATAACTTCTTTAAACCATATCTATCATTGCAAGCTAAAATTGCTCTAGCAGATTCTTCATCTAGAACATAACCCTCAAGAACAATAGGCAATTCATATTTATTTGGGGGAGAGTCTTCATCATCACTTTCGTCAATATTATCACTTTCAATAATTTCATTCTCTCTAACCATAACAAGTTGTTCATCAAGAAATTCACCAAGTGGCATAGTAGTATCAAGCGTAGAAGTAGTTTCATCATAAGTATCGTGCATAGCAGAAGTGGCATCATCAATAACATGTGACATATCAGAATGAATAGTAGAAGCAAGTTTAGGTGTCGCAAGCTTACTCAAAACAGAAGGTGAATCAAGTGCAGAGCTAGATGGCAGTTCCTTACCTCTCCTCGAAGTTGAGGGATAAATCTTGGTTTTTGGATCTCTCAAGTTCTTCATAATGATAAGCAGATATAAATCCCAAGTGACTCAAAGAATAGAGCTATGCTCCCCGGCAACGGCGCCAGAAAATAGTCTTGATAACCCAAGGGGATCGCAACAGTTTTCGAGGGTAGAGTATTGAACCCAAATTTATTGATTGGACACAAGGGGAGCCAAAGAATATTCTCAAGTATCAGCAGCTGAGTTGTCAATTCAACCACACCTGGAAACCTAATATCTGCAGCAAAGTATTTAGTAGCAAAGTAATATGATAGTAGTGGTAACGGTAGAAAAAGGTAATGATAACAAAAGCAATGTTTTGAGTGTTTTGTAGTGATGATAGTAATAGCAATGGAAAAGTAAATAAGCGAAGAACAATATATGGAAAGCTCATAGGCAACGGATCGGTGATAGAGAATTATGCCGGATGTGGTTCATCATGTGACAGTCATAACCTAGGGTGACACAGAACTAGCTCCAATTCATCAATGTAAGGTAGGCATGTATTCCGAATATAGTCATACATGCTTATGGAAAAGAACTTGCATGATATCTTTTGTCCTACCCTCCCGTGGCAGCAGGGTCCTAGCGGAAACTAAGGGATATTAAGGCCTCCTTTTAATAGAGTACCAGACCAAAGCATTAACACATAGTGAATACATGAACTCCTCAAACTACGATCGTCAACGGGAGTGGTCCCGATTATTGTCACTTCGGGGTTGCTGGATCATAACACATAGTAGGTGACTATAGACTTTCAAGATAGGATCAAGAACTCTCATATATTGATGAAAACAAAATAGGTTTAGATCTGAAATCATGGCACTCGGGCCCTAGTGAGAAGCATTAAGCATAGCAAACTCATAGCAACATCAATCTCAGAACATAGTGGATACTAGGGTTCAAACCCTAACAAAACTAAATCGATTACATGATAAATCTCATCCAACCCATCACCGTCCAGCAAGCCTACGATGGAATTACTCACACACGGCGGTGAGCATCATGAAATTGGTGATGGAGGATGGTTGATGATGACGATGGCGACGGATTCCCCTCTCCGGAGCCCCGAACAGACTCCAGATCAGCCCTCCCGAGAGGTTTTTGGGCTTGGCGGCGGCTCCGTATCGTAAAAACGCGATGAATCCTTCTTCTCTAGTTTTTTCTCCCCGAAAGCAAATATATAGAGTTGGAGTTGAGGTCGGAGGAGCTCCAGGGGGCCCACGAGGTAAGGGGGCGCGCCCCCCACCCTCGTGGCTAGGGTGTGGCCCCCTGGTCTTCATCTTTTGCAAGGATTTTTTATTATTTCCAAAAAGACGTTCCGCGAAGTTTCAGGTCATTCCGAGAACTTTTGTTTCTGCACATAAATAACACCATGGCAATTCTGCTGAAAATAGCGTCAGTCCGGATTAGTTACATTCAAATCATGCAAGTTAGAGTCCAAAATAAGGGCAACAGTGTTGGAAAAGTAGATACGACGGAGACGTATAAGCAACCCGACCTGATTTGTCAAAATGACCCAGGATCACTATGGAATTGACACGTGTCTAACGGTCGGATTTTAAACACACGCGGCAGCTTGACTTGGGCTGCAAGTAAGGCTGACTCATCTAGCTCTGGATAAGATTTGCTCTCATTGTCTTCACTCGAAGACATAAGATTTGGGTGAGCATAACTTCAGTCACTCTGACTTTGTTCATTTGGACCTCACTTAACAGTGCGGTGGTTCCTGTGACTCAACAAAGAAGAAAACGAAACTACGAAACAACTATGTCTTCGCACTCCATAGTTTTCACGTGAATGTCTTCTCGAGTCATAATCTTCGTTCTGAATATCTTCACAGAACACCATTGTCTTCAATGTCTTCACACATTTCTAGGGGTCATCTCTGGTAGGTAAACCGAATCAATGAGGGACTACTACCTGTGTTATCCTGCAATTCTCACAAACACATTAGTCCCTCAACCAAATTTGTCGTCAATACTCCTATTCCAACTAGGGGTGTCACTAGATGCACTTACAATTAGTAACCCGGCGGGCAGGTCGGGTGGATAATAAGGCCCAAGGCTCAAAAGGCCGGCTCGTGTTATGGTGGGCCGGCTTAAGATGAAAGGCATAAGAAATATTTTCCACAAATGAAGCAAGACTAGGACTCCACTTGTAATAGAGTAATTCTAATCCTACTAGGACTAGTCATTTAACCTGCACCTTCAACTTATATAAGGAAGGGCGGGGCACCCCAAGGGGGACAAGTTGGACAAGTCTAGACAGACAAATCAATAGCTCTCGAGATAGAGGTAGCAAAATAGCACCCTTGTAATTGTGGGCATCACCATGATCAACATCAATGAAACATGATGTAGGCTTTTACCTCCACCGTGAGGGGCCGAACCTGGGTAAAACCTCGTGTCTCTCATCCTGCTCAACCCCAGTCAAACTACCACATATATGTGTTGGCCTAACGACTAAGTCCTGACACTAAGGACATCTACTGTGACGAATCCACGATAGTTGTCGCCCACCGTGGGGCCTGCGCACAATGGTATTGAGTTCTTGCATGGCGCTATCCCAGGGATCGAGAAATTTCGCCCAGCTTATTAAAGAGTTCCGGCCGGCTCGTTGCAGAGTTCCGGCCGGCTCACTAAAAAGTTCCGTCAGGCTCATCTAAAGGTTTCGTCGGCTCCTCGGAAAGTTCTGGCCGGATCATTGAAAAGTTTCGACCACCTCGAAGAAAGGTTCCGTCTAAATCACCAAATAGTTCTGGTCGCCTCAACAAAAAGTTATGTCCGAATCACCAAAGGGTTATCGAAAGGTTCTGTCCGAGTCAGCAAAGAGTTCCGACTTAGGTTACATAAAAATTCTGGCTCTAAAAGCTCCGGCTCAAAAAATTTCGGCCGGGTTATCAAGAGGTTCTGGCTCAAAAAGTTCCGGCCAGATTATCAAAACGTCCCGGCTCAAAAAGTTTCGGCCGGGTTATCAAGAGGTTCCAGCTCAAAAAGTTCCGGCCGAATTATCAAAATGTTCCAGTTCAAAAAGCTCAGGGTCATCTATTGTTACTGGCAATGGTAGTATGCCCATCCACGCCACTGCTCAGCCTCCATATATAAGTTAATTTCTGGACCACACAAGGATCATCTGGCGTTCAGATGCATCAGGTGATATTTGTCCAAGCTTATTTTCTTAACACATATTATTTTTTATCAAAGAACAAATACTCTGGCTGGTGATATTTTTTGATGCAGGACAATTGTTCACTGCAAAAGCGATCATCGTATCATGTATATCATACATCTGACCATTTTATAATGCTCAACGAATGTATGTGCAAGCCGCCACCTCTGCGGCCCACTCTACATCAACATGACATAGCTGGCTCGCCCGTCCGCATGGCTTACCGCGCCTGCGAATTACTCTCTATCCGCACCGGCTTATAATGCCACGACCGAATCATTTGTCTATACCTGTGCTCGACTCGCCCGTGTGCATGTTGTCTGTGATGTCGCGGTTGTCTTTATTGCCCGCCCTGCGGTCCGGTCTATTCCAACAAATCTAGAACAAATTATATTACATTATCAATCTCCGCCTGCACCGGATGGCTCAATGGACAGGTGCACAAGTCGCCGTCACTGTGGTTTGTTTAAACTTCAACAACCAGTTGGGATGAATCATCAGTTGGGTTCTTGACACATCTCATACGGGATCATTTATAATCTGCCGAGCTTCAACATTTTACAGCATTCCACTGTTCAACTATATGTCAGTTTATATCACAGTCAAATATCAAGAATCTCAAGACAACGCCTTGAGTCGTCTTAAGACTCGGGGGCTATGATGACATGACTTATCAAATATTGTGACATTCAAGAACTCTGGGTCATTGGAGGGAAAATAACCCGGTCCCGGAGGCTACTGCTACATTGATGAAAGTTTAGAGGCAGTCAAAAAATATTGTGAGATTCAAGAACTCCGGGTCATTGGAGGGAAAATAACCCGGTCCCGGAGGCTACTACCACATTGATAAAAGTTCAGAGAGAGTCAGAAAATTTCCGATAAAAGAGTGCCTGGCAATTTAAAAGTTTCAGCTCAAAGGAAGAGTTCCGGTTTACAAGAAAAGGTTTCGGTTTAATATCTGGTTCAAGAGAAATCTCTCTCCCATAATATTCTGAGCTCTCACTATCCGGTGCAACATCCGGTTAAAGAGGAGTTCATATATCGCAAGTTCAAGTTCTCGGAAAAATTAAAGGTTGGCAAAGAGAACTTGCTGCAGTGCGCAGTTCAAACATGGGTATCCTGCCTCATTGACTTATCACATTATTGGTCACTTGGGGGCTTCCTGCTTAATGAGCATAGCTGTGATTACCCTCTTGATCCTGCTTGCACGCCTTGTTACAAATTACATGGGGGCTTCCTTCTCATTGAGCATAGCTATGACTACCCTCTTGATCCGGCTTGCACACCTTGTTACAAATTGTATGAGGGCTTCCTGCTCATGAAGCATCTCCTTGACTACACTTTGATCCATCTTATACGCCTTGTTGAAACTAACTTGAGGATTTTCTGCCCAAGTTAAAAGATTACCAAAGAGAACTTGTTATGGTGCACAGTTCAAACATAGGTATCCTGCCTTGATGGCTTGATATATGTCACTTGGGGGCTTCCTGCTCATTGAGCATAGCTATGACTACCCTACATAGCCAAACAACGGTTTGCTAGGACATGGTGGGTTAGAGGTTTGACATGGCAATATGGGAGGCGTGATAAGCAAGTGGTAGGTATCACAGCATAGGCATAGCAAAAGAGTGAGCATCTAGCAAGCAAAGATAGAAGTGATTTCGAGGGTATGGTCATCTTGCCTTTAAAGCTCTCAGAGTTGCATTGATCCTCGTAAGCGAACTCAACAGGCTCCTCATTCACGAACTCGGCTCCCGGCTCTACCCAAACAAGAACAACAAGCAAAAGGAGCACAATCAACCACGTGCAATGCTCAAGCAACATGATGCAACACATGGTATGATATGCGGGATGCGGTATGTGATGCATATGCATGATTTGGAAAGGAATTATTAAACCTGTCCTCAACTTGGAAATCCAAGAGTGCCACTGGAAAGGTGAGTTGAATTCGGTTGAAATCGATATAAAGATCACCGGAATCGGATGCACGTTTTGGAAATGGCAAGCAAAACAAATATGGCACCGGTCTGCGATAAATAGCAAGTGACCAACTAAATGCATCAAGATATACATGCTACAGCACTCAAACGTAACAAAATAATACATGGCACGGATCCACTCATGATGCTTGACAAAAGATGAACACTGAGCTACACCTAATTCATCCATTAACAGGTTCAAACAAGCATGGCAAAAGTGCAAAAGATTACTGGTTTCAGACTTAGTGAAATAACAACAAATCAGGAATTTATCGTTAGGAAGCAATCTTTAGAGCATGAAAACTACATGCTACAGGAACATATCATGGCAAAGCAAGGCATGGCATGAAGCTACTCAAAGCAGATAACAAAAGTCCCTTAGTGATCTTGAGCCAAAAGGGATCAGAAAATACAATTGCAAGCATGTGAACATAGAAAAAACATAAACAGATTCAGACTTTGTGAAAAACTGGAGCATGCAAAATAGTTAACGAGTAGGCATGTTTACGAGCTCGATGCACTCACTACGAGGTATTCCATGACGAACTAAGCATACACCCATCAAGAAGACATGGCATAGAAGCTATACATGGCAAGAACAACAACATAGCAGGCACGGATCAACAACAACAACCTCGGCAAAATCATTAAACAAGTTAAAAATCTTCCAGGAACATTTTATAGCAAAAGTAGAGCTCGATTGACTCAAGCTAGGTTGCTCCATAGATGCAAACAAAGATATGGATGGATAGAGCACCACAATATTAACAAAACATCCTTACTGATCATACTCGAAATAGGCACGGATCACTAGGAAACAACATGAACATATGGCATAAAAACAAAAACAAAACAAGGACTTGGTGAAATTCTAAGTCCGTGAAATCAGCATCAACGATTAAGCTACTTTGCATGCTTGTGCTATTCAACACAAAGATCACAAAAATACATGGCATACACCCCTATAAAGATGGCATGGCATTCTACAAAACACATGTAGAGCTCAGGATCATAGCATGCACACATTAATCATGGCAAAAATGACAAAAGTGCATTTGCTGAAACAGATCTGAAATATTCCTCACATAGCCCTCTTCCAACAGCATTTCGGGCATCAAGATGAGCTCAAATGAAAATGATGCAATGAGATGAAATGATGTACTCATCGAGACGAACATTTTGATATGCTACACGCATGAATCGGAGCTATGGATGCAGAGTTATGGTATGCGGAGAAATGCAAAAAAAATTTAGGGTTACGGGGGAAAAGTCAACCCTCGTCCCAGATCTAGATCTGGGCACTGTAGCACGCCCGAGGAACGAGGTTCACCGGATTCGTCGCCAGAGACGACGGAGCTCACCGGAGTTGATGGAACTTGCCGGATCCGCTGACGTGGGACTCGCCGAAGAGGATGAACGACGACGATGGGCGGCGGAGGAGACTGGGCAGCGCGGGGAGGTCGCGGCGGAGGAGCTCGCCTCCGGCCGGCGACGAGGAGCTGCGGCCGGCGCGGATCTTGCGGCGGCATGGCGAGCCGGTGTGGGCGAACGGCGGCGCCGGCCAGCGAAGGGCAGCGCGCGGCGTCGAGCGCGAGGAAGAGGATCGGGCGAGGAGGCGGGAGGCGATGGGCCGAGAGGGTTGGACGCGGGCCCCGCGGGCCTGGCGCGGTCGGCGGCGATGCGGTCCCGACCGGGACAGGTGGCATCGGCAGATTGGTCGTCGGCGGCGGGCGGATACGTCCGATCGGTGGGATTTTTTCCGGCGGCGGCGGGGACGAAAAAGACGATGGTTAGGGTAGGAGAAGACCCAGAAATTTCGAGGCGAGACCTATTTATAGAGGTAGGGGGAGCTAGGAAGCTCCAAATGATGTGCGGTTTGTGGCCACGCGATCGTGATCGAATGCTCTAGATGATGGAGCGATTTAAGGTGGGTTTTGGGCCACTTTGGAAGGGTGTTGGGCTGCAACACACACGAGGCCTTTTTGGTCCCTCGGTTAACTGTTGGAGTATCAAACGAAGTTCAAATGGTACGAAACTTGACAGGCGGTCTACCGGTAGTAAACCAAGGCTGCATGACAAGTATCGGTCCAATCCGAAAACGTTTAACCCCCACACACGAAAAGAGGTAGAAAGGGACACCAGAGGACATAGGAGCGCTGGAATGCAAAACGGACAATGAGGAAAATGCTCGGATGCATGAGACGAACACGTATGCAAATGCAATGCACATGATAACATGATATGAGATGCATGACAAAGACAACACACACGGAGACAAAAACCCGACAACGATGAAATAGAATAATTTAGTGCCGGATACGGCAAGAGTTGGGATACAAATATGGTAAATTACATCCGGGGTGTTACAACACTCCACCACTACGAAAGGATCTCATCCCGAGATCTAGGACAGGAAAAACTCCGGGTACTCAGAACGGAGGTGATCCTCGCGTTCCCAGGTGGCTTCACGGTCGGAATGATGTGACCACTTGACTTTGAGGAATTTGATTGACTTGATGGGAGTCTTGCGCTCAGCTTCTTCAAGGATAGCAACGGGGTGCTCACAATAAGAAAGGTCTTCTTGGATATCAATGTCTTCGAAGTTGACGGTGCGGTCAGGGTTCTTGAAGCACTTGCGGAGTTGAGACACGTGAAACACATCGTGCACGTTTGCGAAGTTGGAGGGAAGCTCAAGTTGATAGGCAAGATCGCCTCTCTTGTTGACGATCTTGAAAGGACCCACGTATCTAGGGGCAAGCTTCCCTTTGATACCGACGCGACGAGTACCTTTCATTGGAGAGACGCGGAGGTATACATGGTATCTGATCTCGAAAGCCAAATCACGATGCCTACTATCATAGTAACTCTTCTGGCGCGATTGCGCGGCTTTGACATTATCACAAATGACTTTGCACATCTTTCTGCCTCTGTGATCAAGTCATTTCCAAGAAGTTGACGCTCACCAGTCTCTGACCAGTTAAGAGGAGTACGGAACTTCCTGCCATAGAGAATTTCAAATGGGGCCTTGCCCGAACTCGCTTGGAAGTTGTTGTTGTAGGAGAACTCGGCATATGGAAGACAATCTTCCCACTTCATACCGAAGGACATAACGCTAGCCCTGAGCATATCTTCGAGAATCTGATTGACACGCTCGACTTGGCCTCTAGTTTGGGGATGAAAAGTTGTGCTGAAACGGATGTTGGTGCCCATGGCCTTCTGAAAAGAATCCCAAAACTTGGAGGTGAACATGCTACCATGATCTGAAGAAATCAACTGTGGAATGCCATGCAAAGAGACAATCCGAGAGCTATATAGCTCTGCCAATTGAGCTGCTGTGATGGATTCTTTGATAGGAAGGAAATGAGCCACTTTAGTGAGTTTGTTGATGACAACGAAGATAGCATCATTGCCGCGCTTGGACTTTGGATATCCAGTCACGAAGTCCATCTCAATGTGGTCAAACTTCCATTTTGGAATGGCAAGAGGTTGGAGGAGACCAGCTGGTCGTTGGTGTTCTGCCTTCACTCTTCTGCAGACATCACATTCATTCACGAACTGAGCAATCTCGCGCTTCATTCGAGTCCACCAATACGACTGCTTGAGGTCATGGTACATCTTTGTACTCCCAGGGTGGATAGAGAGGAGTGAATTGTGAGCCTCGTTCACAGTGACTTTATGAAGGTCACCTTTAAGCACAACAATGCGATCCTCGAAGAAAAGAGTATCCTTGTCATCAAGACGATAGCACTTGTACTCGGGTTGACTCTTGGCAATCCCAATTTCACCTTCTTCACCATAGCATCAAGAAGTTGAGCCTCACGAATCTGATCTTCAAAGTAGGAGAGACTTGGAGGTTGGCGAGGAAACCTTGAGGAACAACTTGCAGATTGAGTTTGCGGAAAGCTTCACAAAGCTCGGGTTGGTAAGGCTTGAGAATCAAACTGTTGCGGTAAGCCTTTCTGCTCAATGCGTCAGCAATTACATTGGCCTTGCCTGGAGTATATTCGATGCTTGGATTATACTCTTGAATCATTTCGACCCAACGAGTATGCCTGAGGTTGAGATTAGGCTGAGTGAAGATGTACTTGAGACTCTTGTGGTCAGTGAAGATGTCCACTTTTCGTCCCAATAAGAGATGTCTCCAAGTCAAAAGAGCATGCACAACTGCCGCCAACTCGAGGTCGTGAGTGGGGTAGTTATTTTCATTGGGCTTCAACTGGAGAGAGATATAGGCCACAACTTTCTTCTCTTGCATCAACACTGCACCAAGACCTTGAAGAGAAGCATCACAGAAGACCTCGAACGGTTTGGATTCATCGGGAGGAGTCAGAACTGGAGCAGTGACTAATTTATCTTTCAGGGTGTTGAAAGCGATGTCACATTCAGGAGACCAAACGTACTTGACGTGCTTCTGGAGAAGGGTGGAAAGAGGCTTCGTGATCTTTGAAAAGTTCTCAACGAACCTTCGACAATAGCTTGCGAGCCCAAGGAAGCTGCGGAGTTGTTTCACGTTCTGAGGTGGTTCCCAATTCACAATTGCAGACACCTTCTCCGGATTAACCGCTATGCCCTTGGCAGAGATGATATGTCCAAGGTAGAGAACCTCATCGAGCCAAAACTCGCACTTTTAAAACTTGGCATAGAATTGATGTTCTCCGAGCTTATCCAGCACCAAATGCAAGTGCTTGGCATGATCCTCCTTGTTCTTGGAAAATACCAAAATGTCATTGAGGTAGACCAAGACGAAGTCATTTGTGTAGGGGTTGAAGATGAAATTCATCATGCGAGAGAATGTTGGAGGAGCGTTGACGAGGCCGAAAGACATGACAGTGTATTCATATGAACCATAGCTTCTTCTGAATGTTGTCTTGGGGATATCTTGCTCACGAATTCGAATCTGGTGATAGCCCATACGGAGATCAAGCTTGGAGAATACTTGAGCACCTTTGAGTTGTTCAAACAGCTCGTTGATGTTGGGAAGTGGGTACTTGTTCTTTATATTCTTCTTGTTCAATGGACGGTAGTCAACACAAAGTCGGTCCGTTCCATCCTTCTTCTTCACAAAAAGAACTCCACAACCCCACGGAGAAGAACTAGGTCAGATGAGACCCATTCGCTCTTGTTCATAGAGTTGCTTCTTCAGCTCCTTCAACTCTTTTGGTCCCAGCTTGTAAGGATGTTTGCAAACAGGTTCCGTGTCAGGCTCAAGATCGATGATGAATTCAACTGGCCGATGCGGAGGCATTCCTGGAAGCTCTTCTGGAAAGACGTCTTGATATTCGCAAACGACTAGAATTTTAGAAATGGCATCCAGTTCACCCTTCTCATTGAGAGAAAAAGTCGAATGGTATCATCCCTTGCGGCAAAGACAATTACATCCTCAGACGAATGAGTCTATTGAATCTTCCTGGCAGCACAATCAAGCTGAGCCTTGTGCTTAGAAAGTCAATCCATTCCAAGAATAATATCAATATTTGAGTTACCAAGGACCACTGGAGAGGACAGAAACTTGTAGTCGCCCAACGTGATAGAGACATCGGGAGCAACCAAACTAGAAGTCAAAAGCTTGCCGGGAGAAACAACTTGCATGACTTTGGGCATAACCTCAGTATCAACTTTCTCCTTCGATGCAAATGGGAATGACAAGAAATAATGTGATGCACCAGTGTCAAAAAGTACTTTTGCAGGAACATCGTTAACAGGATGGTTACCCATGATGACATCTGATGAGTCCTCTGCCTGAGCTGCGTTCAACAAGTTGACCTTGGCGTGCTTGGGGTTATGCTTGACCAGTGTGGTACTTGCAGATCTCAGAGGAGGAGGAGGAGGAGGAGGAAGACGCCTCTGATTGAAGCGTTTGTTGGCATAGTGACCCTTCTGTTGGCACTTGTTGCACGTGACCTCCGAGACTGGACGGTGATACGGAGCACTTGATCTTGGAGCTTGAGGCGAAGTCTTGTTCTGAAATCCAGGGTTGGGTGGGTGGGAAGATCCGTTGCCACCTTTGCTCTTCTGCTGATAAGGCTGACGGAACGGAGGAGGAGGCAGCCAATACTTTTGCTGCTTAGCCACTTGAGTTGAGGAAGAAGGAGTTGCATCTCTGACTCGCTTCTTGGAAGCATCGCACTTCAGTTGGGTAGCCTCTTGCTTCATTGCCATGTTGTAAAACTCGTCGTACTTCTTGGGCTCAAAAATGACGAGAGCTAGCTGGAGTTCTTCTCTGAGACCACCCCTGAACGGGTATATCATGCTCTTCTCGTCAGGGACTTCTTGCTTAGCGAAACGGGCGAGCTTCTGAAACGTGATGTTGTACTGGTAAACAGACATAGTGCATTGCTTCAGGTTGCGGAATTCCACACGCTTGCTTTCAACAACACTCTGAGGAATGTGATGAGCTTAGAAGTCTTGACGGAATTCATCCCAGGTAATCACACGGCCTCCTCTGGAATCTTTGTATTGCTGAAACCATTCTGCAGCTTGGTATTTGAGTTGGAAGGAGGCAAACTTGACAAAGTCCTCGGGCATGACGTTAATGCACTCGAAATGCTTTAATATGTCCACGAGGCAATCATCAGCGTCTAAGGCCTTGACACAGTTGTTGAAGGTCTTTGGCTGGTTAGCAAGGAACTGGTTGAGTGTAGCAAACTGATTCTGATTGTTGCCATGGCCTTGGTTGCGCTCTTGCAGAATTTGCATGATCAGCTGCGTGTTTGCATTGGTAGCGGCCATCACAGCTTGCCATGCCTCCGGAGGTGGAGGTGGTGGTGGCGGATCCTGATTCTGGTTCTGACCCTTAGCAGGAGCCATCCTAAAGAGGGTGACATCCGTTAGCATCTTGACAGAAATATATTCAAGCTGAATCAAATGGATTGAAATTGCAACTTATAGTCTTCACATCCGAACAAACTGAACGAATGCATTCCAGTTGAAATGGTCACATTTCCATAAATTGAGAAGCCACTAGATAGAGGTAGAAGAAAAACAACAAGGTACGGACAAGAACAAATACTTGGTGAGGATTACCCAATCCCAAACCAAATATCCGTGGAAGAAGAACTAGAGCTACAAGAATTCCCACCTATGAAACTCCCAAACCTTTCCGGTTATGCAATCAGGTGTTGGCGATACACAGGAAGAATAATATCTCACCCAAATCTAGCAAATCCTACATCCAGCTGTATCCATCCTTCAACACATAGTCGGAAATCATTTACCTCAACCTTCAAAAAGCATCCGTTATACAAGTTATGGCAATACTCCCGAACTCCCGCCCCAGTACTGGGTGGCGTCGAGGTTATCTCACCAACAACTGCATCAAAGAGATTTTCGATGTCGGCGAAACTTAGGTATTCCAGAATCTCAACGATAAAATTGTGATGACAACACCTCAGAGCTCAACTCCCCGGGACACTGCCACAACCCCTAAATGTCAGGAGGCACCAAGAACAATGTTCTCGTCACAAAACCATCGGAACCATTCCAAGATACCCGCGTGATCCTAAAGGACTCAAAACATTTTTCTATACCCAACAACGCCAAGCAGGGGGCTCCTAAGGTCTGGGAAGGCTCTTATTACCAACTTGTAACGCCCTCGATGCGGCTATATCTCCTACGTGTCGAAGCACGACTTAGAGGCATAACCGCATTGAAAGCAATGTCACTAGTGAGGTAATCTTCGCAAAAAACCCATGTACATAAATAAAGGGGAAAGGTACATAGTTGGCTTACACTCGCCACGTCACACAAATACATAAATAAGTCATTACATTCATCCAATACACTCAGGGTCCGACTACGGTACCAAAATAAAGATCAACCCCCAAATGCGACAACGTCCCCATTCGCCCCAACTGGGCACCAGTACTGATCATCTGGGAAAGACACATAGTAACAACGAGAGTCTTCATCGAACTCCCACTTGAGCTCAGTCATATCATCTGGAACGGTATCATCGGTCCCTGCATCTGGTTTTAGAAGTAATCTTAGAGTCACGGGGACTCAGCAATCTCGCACCCTCGCGATCAAGACTATTTAAGCTTGTAAGGTAAGGTATGATGTGGAGCTGTAGCAAGCGACTAGCATATATGGTGGCTAACATATTCGCAAAAGAGAGAGAGAAGAGAGAGCAAAAGCACGGTCGAACAACTATGATCAAGAAGTGATCCTAGAACAACCTACGTCAAGCATTACTCCAACACCGTGTTCACTTCCCGGACTCCGCCGAGAAGAGACCATCACGGTAACACACGTGGTTGGTGCATTTTAATTAAGTTAAGTTTCATGTTATCTACAACTGGACATTAACAAATTCCAATATGCCCATAACCGCGGGCATGGCTTTCGAAAGTTCAAATCCCTGTAGGGGAGTCCCAACTTAGCCCATCACAAGCTCTCACGGTCAATGAAGGATATTCCTTCTCCCAAGACAATCCGATCAGACTCGGCATCCCGGTTACAAGACATCCTCGACAATGGTAAAACAAGTCCGGCAACACCGCCCGAATGTGCAGACAAATCCCGATAGGAGCTGCACATATCTCATTCTCAGGGCACGCTCATATGAGACATCCTACGAGTAAAACCAACCCTCAAGTTGCCCCGAGGTGGCCCCGCACTCTACTCGGTCGGACCAACACTATGAGGAGCACTGGCCCAGGGGGCTTAAATAAAGATGACCCTCGGGCTCCGGAAACCCAAGGGAAAAGAGGCTAGGTGGCAATGGTAAAACCAAGGTTGGGCATTGATGGAGGAGTTTTATTCAAGGCGAACTATCGAGGGGTTCCCATTATAACCCAACCGTGTAAGGAACGCAAAAATCCGGGAACATAACACCGATATGACGGAAACTAGGGCGACAAGAGTGGAACAAAACACTAGGCATGAGGCCGAGCCTTCCACCCTTTACCAAGTATATAGGTGCATTAAGATAAACAAGATAATATTGTGATATCCCAACAATAAACAACGTTCCAACAAGGAACGATCTCCAATCTTCCCTTGCAACTAGCAACCCTATAAGAGGGGCTGAGCAAAGCGGTAACATAGCCAAACAACGGTTTGCTAGGACATGGTGGGTTAGAGGTTTGACATGGCAATATGGAAGGCATGATAAGCAAGTGGTAGGTATCGTAGCATAGGCATAGCAAAAGAGCGAGCATCTAGCAAGCAAAGATAGAAGTGATTTCGAGGGTATGGTCATCTTGCCTGCAAAGCTCTCAGAGTTGCCTTGATCCTTGTAAGCGAACTCAACGGGATCCTCGTTCACGAACTCGTCCCCCGGCTCTACCCAAACAAGAACAACAATCAAAAGGAGCATAATCAACCACGTGCAATGCTCAAGCAACATGATGCAAACATGGTATGATATGCGGGATGCGGTATGTGATGCATATGCATGATTTGGAAAGGAATGATTAAACCTGGGCTCAACTTGGAAATCCAAGAGTGCCACTGGAAAGGTGAGTTTATTTCGGTTGAAATTGATATAAAGATCACCGGAATCGGATGCACGATTTGGAAATGGCAAGCAAAACAAATATGGCACCGGTCTGCGATAAACAGCAAGTGACCAACTAAATGCATCAAGATAAACATGCTACAACACTCAAACATAACAGCAAAATACATGGCAGGGATCCACTCATGATGCATGACAAAATATGAACACTGAGCTATGGCTAATTCATCCATTAACAGGTTCAAACAAGCATGGCAGAAGTGCAAAAGATTAATGGTTTCACACTTAGTGAAATAACAACAAATTAGGAATTTATCATCAGGAAGCAATCTTTAGAGCATGAAAATCACATGCTACAGGAACATATCATGGCAAAGCAAGGAATGGCATGAAGATACTAAAAGCACATAACAAAAGTCCCTTAGTGACCTTGAGCCAAAAGGGATCACAAAATACAATTGCAAGCATGTGAACATAGCAAAAACATAAACAGTCAGACTTTGTGAAAAACTGGAGCATGCAAAACAGTTAACGAGTAGGCATGTTTACGAGCTCGATGCACTCACTACGAGGTATTGCATGACAAACTAAGCATACACCCGTCAAGAAGACATGGCATATAAGCTAGAGATGGCAAGAACAACAACATAGTATGCACGGATCAACAACAACAACCTCGGCAAAAGCGTTAAACAAGTTAACAATCTGCCAGGAACATTTTATAGCAAAAGTAGAGCTCGATTGACTCAAGCTAGGGTGCTCCATAAATGCAAACAAAGATATGGATGGATAGAGCACCACAATATTAACAAAACACCTTACTGATCATCCTCAAAAGAGCCACGGATCACTAGGAAACAACATGAAAATATGACATAAAAACAAAAATAGAACAAGGACTTAGTGAAATTCTAGGTCCCTCAAATCAGCATCAACGATTAAGCTACTTTGCATGCTTGTGCTAGTCATCGCAAAGATCACAAAAATACATGGCATACACCCCTGTAAAGATGACATGGCATTCTACAAAACACATGTAGAGCTCAGGATTGAGACGAACATTTTGATATGCTACACGCACGAAACGGAGCTACGGATGCAGAGTAATGGCATGTAGAAAAATGCTAAAAATTAGGGTTACGGGGAAAAAGTCAACCCTCGTCCCAGATCTAGATCCAGGCACTATAGCACGCGCGAGGAACGAGGTTCGCCGGATTTGTCGCCGGAGACGACGGAGCTCGCCGGAGTTGATGGAACTTGCCGGATCCACCGTCGTGGGACTCGCCGGAGAGGATGAACAACGACGAGGGGCGGCGGAGGAGACCGGGCGGCGCGGGGAGGTCATGGCGGAGGAGCTCGCCTCCGGCCGGCGACGAGGAGCCGACGCGGATCTTGCGGTGGCGCGGCAAGCCGATGCGGGCAAAAGGCGGCGCCGGCCGTCGAAGGGCGGCGCGCAGCGTCAGGCGCGAGGAAGAGGATCGGGCGAGGCGGCGGGAGGCGATGGGCCGAGAGGGCTGGATGCGGGCCCTGCGGGCCTGGCGCGGTCAGCGGCAATGCGGTCCCGCCCGGGACAGGTGGCGTCGGCGGATTGGTTAGCGGCGGCGGGCGGACACGTCCAATCGGTGGGATTTTGTTCGGCGGCAGCGGGGCCGAAAAAGACTAGGGTTAGGGTAGGAGAAGACTCGGAAATTTCGAGGAGAGACCTATTTATAGAGGTAGGGGGAGCTAGGAAGCTCCAAATTAGGTACGGTTTGCGGTCATGCGATCGTGATCGAATGCTCTAGATGATGGAGGGGTTTAGGGTGAGTTTTGGGCCACTTTGGAAGGGTGTTGGGCTGCAATACACACGAGACCTTTTCGGTCCCTCGGTTAACCGTTGGAGTATCAAACGAAGTCCAAATGGTATGAAACTTGACAGGCGGTCTACCGGTAGTAAACCAAGGCCGCATGACAAGTATCGGTCCAATCCGAAAATGTTTAGCCCCCACACACGAAAAGAGGTAGAAAGGGACACCGGAGGACATAGGAGCGCCGGAATGCAAAACGGACAACGGGGAAAATGCTCGGATGCATGAGATGAACACGTATGCAAATGCAATGCACATGATGACATGATATGAGACGCATGACAAAGACAACACACACGGAGACAAAAACCCGACAACGATGAAATAGAATAACTTAGTGCCGGAAACGGCAATAGTTGGGATACAAATAATGTAAATTATATCTGGGGTGTTACACGATTGGTCATGTGAGGCCCGGCTTATAGGTTTGAATTAAGGATTAGCTCAGTGGCTATGCGGCCCTTGAATAGCACTTGATATTGAGGCTTGGCAGCCTATGAAGGCCTTGTTTTTCTGGTTTGTATTTGCTTTGAACATTTTTTAGGTTCATCTTTTGTGACGTATTGATATATGGTTGAAAATTGGTTAGGGCCATGTTGCCTTGATCCTTATGATTCATATTTGAATCTATCTGGAGTTTTGATAAACCGATCTTGCTCTGGGCGATAAGTCGCCAGTATGCTTTGATTATGCACTTGGAGTTCTACGCTCTCAGTTTTTGGAATGTTACCCTTGCTACATATTGTGTTGTAAGCCGGCAGTATGAACTGATTTCACAAGCCATGTAGCCTTGATTATATGACTCATAATTGAGCATCTTTGGGTTTGATGACCTGCCCTAATAGCGGACTCGTCAGGATATCTTTTCCTTGAGCAATCAAAATCATGATATTGCATGCCTACGAGTCAATACCCGCGACGGATTATAATTATTGTGGTATCACCATGATGTCAAATCTCCATGTATGTTTTCCAATAATGGTATGAATATTCGGGTTTTTGATAACCCGACCTGGCTTTGGATGTTAAGTCGCCAGTGTACTTAGATTGCGCAATTGGTGTTATGCGCTATGAATCTTTGGGCTGTCAACCTCATTGGATATGGTGATGTAAGCCGGCAGTGTGAACTAAATTCACAGGTATATTTTGTACTTGTTATATGAAGATGTGAGGTTTGATAACCCGCCCTGGCTTTGGACGTTAAGTCGCCAGTATATTTTGGATTGCGCCACTGGAATCATGCGCTTATAAATCATTGGATTGTTACCCTCACGGGATGTGGTGATGTAAGCCGACAATTTGAGCCAATTTTCCAGGTATGTTTTCAATTTTTTTGATGAATATGCGTGGTTCGATAACCCGCCCTAGCTTTTTATTTTAAGTCGCCGGTATGTTTAGGCTTGAATGGCCTTAATTCTAGTGTTTTCCATAATTGCATAAGACTATATTATGTTTGGGTTGTTACCCGCCCTGGCTTTTGACATTAAGTCACCAGGGTATTTGTTGTTTAAACTTTGTATAGGACATGCAGAGCTTTACACATAAAGATACTACTATTGCTCATATGAATCATTGCGTTTAAGCCCATCATCTGGCCATCTAAAAATATTGTCGGGTTATTCTGCTCCGGGTTATATCTTATCTTATATATATATATTTACTAATTGGAGGCACCTTTCTTAATCTCTCATTAATCCACATCATCAAGATTAATTAAACCGTTAGATTATAAAATTTACGACCAGGATGAAAAGACAACTGGCGTAATGCAGATGATCGAATCCTATGAAAAACGGACCTGACACGTCCAACTTATAGTCAAACAAAACAAACAAACTCCACCAGCAGAAAAAAAAAGCTTCACGTAAAAAAACAAGGAAATCCTCATGTAAAAAAACTCCACCCATGCACACAAATTAGGAAGGAAAGCTGCCATTTAAAGAAGAAAAAAAACTCCACCAAAAAAAGACTCACGTAAAAAGAAACAAACAAGGAAATCCTCACGTAAAAATTCCTCATGTAAAAAAAAACTCCACCCGAGCCCACAAATTAGGAAGGAAATCTGCCGTTTAAAACGCAAACGATAAAGTACCAAAACAAATCTATCTATAGAAAGGAAACAAATCGATGATCCGGCTGATTGCCGCTGAAAAAAATAACAGACAAACAAGAAAATCCTCACGTAAGGAAAACAAGGAAAGCATCCATCTGTTCCCACAAATAAAGAAGGAAAGCGTCCATTAAAAATTATGTTGATAATAAAATACCAAAACAAATCCAACGATAAAATGGAAAAGAATCCACAATCCGTTTGATTGCCCGCGAAATAAAAATAAGCCTCAATTAATCCAGATAAACAAAATCAATTAACCGTTAGATTCCAAAATTTATGATTCAGGACTAAATGAAAATTTGCATAACACTGATCATCCCGTCCTATAAGAAAAAACACATGCGACACGTCCAACGTTTCTCAAACAAAAAAAGGAAAGCCTCACGTCTAAAAAAGAAAAAAAACAAGATAAGCCTCAAGTAATTGTCGAAAAAAAAGAATCCTCACGTCAATTGAAAAAAGGAAAGCCCCACGTCCTTTCATAAAACACGGAAAGCCTTCTCCCGTTCATAAGGAATTTCCATATCCAGCTGATTGCCCATGAAATAATAATAAGCAACCATGGCTCCGTCAATCAACTATTCACTCGAGAAAAATCTGCGTGGAGTCCGATATCTCCTCCTGTGCTTCGATCCTGCTCTCCTCCCTATGGTAGTAGGGATAGAAAGTATTGTAAATGTTCAATCACATTGATCATAAAACAAATTCTTCGAAGATTCTTTTTTGGTACAAAGAAGATCATGAAATCTAAATTAGCTATCACACAGTTCCCAGCCAATCATACAGCACTTTCTTTAAGAAGATATTGGTTAATACAAGAACATAAAATACAAATAACAAATGGTCCTTAAAATGATTAAAAATGCAGAAATCTTTTTTGCTACAGTATCATGCTCTACTACTAGGAATTGTACTACTACTCCAAATGACCGTTTTTAGACCGTATATAAGATTTATTGAATTCAAAGATCGTATCTTTGACCATATTTATACGAAAGATATCAACATCTACAATACTAAAGGTATACAACCTGACAATTAAATTCGTTGCGCATCTAATGATATTGATTTTGCATTATGAATCTTGATTTTTTTTTCAATAAAGTTGGTCAAACTTTATGAAGTTTTACTTCTGACAAATCATATATGCGGAGTAAAAGGGACCAGAGGAGAATTTACTATTAGAAGTGCTAGCCCGTGCAGACGCACGGGTTGATGACTAGTTGCTACTAATTGAGCTTATTGAGGCTACAAGACGCCAAAGTGATCTTTTCAAAAACTGGACATGACTATGAGCAAACATGGGTGGATTATCAGTTATTGATTTTTACAAAGGCTATAAGCCGTTGGGTTACAGAAATCCCGGATTACAACGGATATGTATTAAGTCGCCATCGGCCAAGAGCAACCGGGTATTTAACTCCGGATTTATTGTCAACAGATAAGGTATTGAAATCTTGAATAGCCAACATGGCTGGATTTTCATTATGATATTGAATGATTGAGGTTTTCATAATGGGTTATATTATTCAAATCTTGAATAGTCAACATGGCTAGATTTTTATTATGGTTATTAATAACCAGTTTTATGATTGAGGTTTTCAAAAGTCGCTTTAGCGCAATAGTTATTTATCAATAGATATGATTTATTCTACAATGGAAGGAATAGTCCCGAGTCGCTGCAGGCACACGACCCGGCACTTGGGGGCTACATTATTCAAATCATGATTATATCAAATATGGAAGTCACACGTCGCTGCAAGCATGCACCATGACACTTGGGGACGAGACTTGCCTGCTCCCTCCCCGTGCTCCCATCCGTGCTCCCGCGTACGTGGCTTGATTTGATTGGAAGAAAATAAGGCCCGGCCCCACCCTCTGGAAATCAGGGGGGAGATGATTAGATTAGAAAAGAAAAAGAGAAAATGACAGCCGTAGGATGAAGTGGGAGCACGGATGGGAGCATGGGAAGGGAGCAGGCAAGCCGAGTCCGACACTTGGGGGCTAATGCAAGGTCATTTTTAACTTGCCTTATTGAAGACCCGACCTGTCACATTGTGATGAGCCTGCCTTTGGGGGCTACTAAGTGCTCCTGTCAAAGATAACCCGAAACTTGGGAGCTACATCATTTGGTGTTATTAATTACTGCTCAAATCTGAATGATCATATCTACAAAGTCCCTGCTCATTATTGCATAATGACCCGGCCATTGGGGGCTACACTGGTTGAAATTTTTATGAGCACAATGATGAAGCTATGTACCTAGGGTAGGGTCACGAACCTGTCCTAACTGCCCTACCCAAGGACACCTCTAGAAAAAATCACCTTTCAATCGACTTGGAGGTGTTCCACTCGACAGACTCGAAGACATTCGACCAAGAAGCAATTACTCGACCAAGATCCAACCACTCGACGGCCAGGAGACCTAAAGTCACTCTGCACGCTAACGGTCGGTCATTAAGTAGATTTTATGGTCATCATAGCACTTTATTACTAGCGTTATCAGTAACGCCCTACCTTAATGTACATTGAACCCTTCGTAACATGGGCTGGCCGGGGTCCTGGCGCACTCTATATAAGCCACCCCCCTCCTCCGAGACAAGGGTTCGCACCTCTGTAACTCATACACACATAATCCAGTCGACCGCCTCCGGGCTCCGAGACGTAGGGCTTTTACTTCTTCCGAGAAGGGCCTGAACTCGTAAACCTTGCGTCCTTACAACCTCTCCATAGCTAAGACCTCGCCTCGGCATACTTACCCCCCTACATCACTGTCAGAGTTAGAACCACGACAGTTGGCGCCCACCGTGGGGCTAGGAGTCTTAGCGCCTAGTTGCAGAAATTGCGATTTTTTCCGATCTCCTTGATCATGGTTTCGGGCGGAGCTTTGGTGGAGGGCCGCGAGATCCGTCTCGGCGCGCCCACGTTCATCGCCGATGACTCCGCTTGGCTTCAGGAGGCTCCACTCGACGTCGACGCGCTCCCCGTTCACGGGGCGACACACTTTCGCGCATGCGTCCGTGGTGTCCTCCTGCGGCAGCCGTCGACCCAGTATCAGTCGGCTCCCGTGTCATCTCCCCGCCCTGTTTCTCGCCGTCCAAGCGCTCCGATCTGTCGAGGCTTCAGAGGTGGGTGAGGCATGCGGTGGCCCGCCAGTCGGCCAACCCACAAGTCGCGGCGATCGAGCCCGACGAATCCCTCTACGGCCTGTTCGACCTGTCGACAACAGTGACCCAGCTGCAGAGGTTCTGGTGATCGATGGACCACACAGTCCTCCCGGTTTCCCCCGCGCTGACGGAGGCGCCGATGGGGGCGACCCGTCGCGTCCACACGAGGAGTATCTCCCCGAGCCTCTCACGTCGTTGCAGCGAGAGGAACTTCGCCGCCGGAACATGGATGCACTCAACACTCCTATCATTGGAGAAACCCCCGAGGCCCGAGCCTTGGAGGACGCGCGCTTGGCTAACTTGGCCGAGCACACTCAACTGGAAAATCTCCAACGAATACTCGACGGGCGAGCGCGTCAACGGGCTCCAGAATCTAGTCGACGTCAAATCTTTCCGCCCCCGCAGGTATATCGTACTCCGATTCAGAATTTGGCGGTTGCGGCCCGTATAGAAGAGTCGATTCAGCCCTCCCAGTCAGAGGCTGGCAGGGGCTTGTTGCAAATCAGAGTGTTGCTCCGGGCAGCGGGAGACCAGAATTCTGCTGTTTCTCAGTCGCGGAACAGGATCCACAGTCGATCCATTGCAGCGGATACAGTCCAGTTGGCTCATAGCCCAAGATCGCCTCCGAGGCGTGAGGGGCGTGGAGACCGACGTGATTAGTATAGAAGGAATGAGCAGTATGATCACCAATTCGATCGTGATGATCGACGTCGAGTGCCAACCCCTCCCCCGAGGAGTGGATCATATGTGCCTCGACAGCAGGTGGACAGACGCCCTCATAGTATTGGGCGGAGAATTCCAGTCGACCCCAGGGAACCAGGATTTGATGCGAGATCCATTCTTGTTCAAGGTTTGGTCGACAGGAATAGAGCCCACTGAGAAGGCCATGACAGAGATGCGCCTACCAGTAGTAGAGTACATGTTTCAGGGCCAAAGTGTTTCAGTCGAGCCATCAGATCTGCTGTAATTCCTCCCAACTTCAGGTTGGCGACTGGAGTTAGTAAGTTCACCGATGAGTCCAAGCCCGATACTTGGCTCGAAGATTACCGAGTGGCTGTCCAGATTGGCGGTGGGAACGACGAGGTAGCCATGAAACACCTGCCTCTCATGTTAGAAGGCTCGGCCAGAGCGTGGCTGAATCAGTTAGCACCCAGCAGCATTTACACTTGGGAGGATCTCTCCCGAGTGTTTGTCACCACATTTGAAGGAACATGCAAGCGACCTGCAGACCTTACGGAATTGCGGTCTTGCGTGCAGAAACTGAATGAAACTCTGAGGGATTACATCCAGAGGTGGATCACATTGCATCACACAGTTGAAAATGTACCAGATCATCAAGCAGTTTGTGCCTTTAAAGAAGCCGTTAAGTACAGAGAATTGAATCTGAAGTTCGGTCGAACCAGAGAGATGTCTCTGAATCGGATGATGGAGATTGCCACCAAATACGCTAATGGTGAAGATGAGGATCGACTCCAGAGTGGCAAGCATAAAGCAGTCGCCCAGGAAACTGGAGGAAATTCCAGTCGGAAACAGAAGCGGAAAGCCGAGCCAGCCGCTCCTGGGGAGGCCCTGGCCGTAACCCAGGGAAAATTTAAGGGAAAACCCAAAGGACCTTGGAACCCCAAGAAAGTTAAAGACCAAGATGGAAATGATGTTTTGGATCTACCGTGTCACATCCACACCAAGAAAGATGAAGAGGGTAGACTCATTTACACAAAGCATACCACTCGACAGTGTCGGCTTCTGATCCAGCAATTTCAGGGCAAGCAGTCCAAAGATAAGGAAAAGGAGTCAGACAAAGTTGAGGACAAGGAAGATAGTGACGATGGGTACCCCCAGGTCAATTCCACCCTGATGATTTTTGCTGATGTTGAGAGCAAAAGTCGACTAAAGGTTATTAACCGTGAGGTAAATATGGTTGCTCCGGCAACACCCAATTATCTGAAGTGGTCCCAAACTGCCATCACATTCGACCAGTCTGATCACCCTACGCACATTGCCACCCCTGGGAGGCAAGCTCTGGTGGTCGACCCAGTTGTCGAAGGCACTCGACTAACCAAAGTCCTGATGGATGGAGGCAGCGGTTTAAACATACTGTATGCAGAAACATTGAAAGGGATGGGCATTCCGATGTCCAGGCTCAGCACCAGTAACATGAGTTTCCATGGAGTCATTCCTGGGAAGAAAGCCGAGTCACTCGGCCAAATTGCTCTTGATGTGGTGTTCGGTGATTCCAAGAATTACCGCAAGGAAAAGTTGACATTCGAAGTTGTGGCTTTCCAAAGTGCTTATCACGCTATTTTGGGCAGGCCAGCTTATGCACGCTTCATGGCTTGACCATGTTATGTGTATCTTATATTGAAGATGCCTGGTCCCAAAGGTGTGATCACTGTTATAGGCAATCGGAAGAAAGCAGAAGAGTGTTTTCAGAAAGGCTCAAAGATTGATGACGCTCAGATGGCGGTGGTCGAGCTGCAAGAGTATCAGAAGACTGCAGATCCGGGTGAGTTGCTACGAGCTAAGAAGCCTGCTTTAGAATCAGCTTTTCAGTCGTCCGGTGAAACGAAGGCAGTTCACATTCAACCGACCGATCCAAACGCTACTCCGACTCACATCTCAACGACAGTCGACTCCAAATAGGAAGAAGCGCTCATCCAGATCCTCCGTGAGAACTGGGACATCTTCGCATGGAAGCCTGCTGACATGCCTGGAGTTCCCAGGGGGCTGGCTGAGCGCGTCTATGAGTCGACCCAAAATTTAAACCTGTGAAAGAACATCTTCGACGGTCCGCCGTCCAGAAGAGGAAGGCCATTGGCGAGGAGGTCGCTCGGCTCTTAGCAGCGGAGTTCATCCGAGAAATTTACCACTCCGAGTGGCTCGCCAATGTTGTCATGGTCCCCAAGAAGGACAAGTCACTTCGCATGTGCATTGATTTCAAGCATGTCAATCGGGCCTGCCCGAAAGATCATTTTCCTCTCCCCCGCATCGACCAGATAGTCGACTCAACCGCGGGATGTAAGCGTTTGTCTTTCCTAGACGCCTATTCCGGGTACCATCAGATCCGTCGGTACGGGCCCGACGAGATCAAAACAGCTTTCATCACTCCATTCGGGTGCTTCTGTTATGTCACCATGCCGTTCGGCCTCAAGAATGCTGGAGCCACGTTCATGAGGATGATTCAGAAGTGTTTGCTCACTCAAATCAGTCGGAATATGGAGGCATACATGGATGATATTATGGTCAAGTCACGGAAGGGTTCCGACCTGCTGACTGACCTTGCTGAAACCTTTGCCAACCTTAGGAGGTATGATATCAAGCTCAATCCGTCAAAGTGCACGTTCGGAGTTCCAGGTGGGAAGTTACTCGGTTTTCTCGTTTCCGAACGGGGAATCGACGCCAATCCTGAAAAAATTGGTACTATACTCCGGATGAAACGTCATGTGCGTGTGCATGACGTCCAGAAGCTTACAGGATGCTTGGCCGCTTTAAGTCGATTCATCTCTCGCCTCGGTGTAAAGGCATTGCCTCTTTACCGACTAATGAAGAAGTCCGACAAGTTTGAGTGGACTCCAGAAGCTGATGCACCGTTTACAGAGCTCAAAGCTCTGCTCTCCACCCAGCCGGTGCTTGCTGCCCCAATCAGCAAGGAGCCTTTGCTGATTTACATTGCAGCCACAGGACAAGTTGTCAGTACAGTACTCACGGTCGAGCGGGAAGAAGAAGGAAAGGCCTTCAAAGTTCAGCGCCCAGTATATTATGTTTCTGAAGTTTTGACTCCTTCAAAGCAAAGATATCCTCATTACCAGAAGCTTGTATATGGGATTTATATGACCACGAAGAAGGTTGCACATTACTTCTCCGATCATTCCATTACAGTCGTCAGCGACGCTCCACTATCAGAGATTTTGCACAACAGAGATGCAACTGGTCGAGTGGCCAAATGGGCGATTGAACTTCTTCCCCTAGATATCAAGTTTGAGGCAAAGAAAGCTATCAAGTCCCAAGCAATTGCAGATTTCATCGCCGAGTGGATCGAACAGCAACTTCCGACTCAAGTTCACTCGGAGCACTGGACCATGTTCTTCGATGAATCTAAGATGCTGAATGGTTCCGGTGCTGGGGTAGTATTGTTTTCCCCCCGAGGAGATAAGCTCAGATATGTTCTCCAGATTCACTTCGATTCCTCCAATAACGAAGCAGAATATGAAGCACTTTTGTATGGGTTGCGCATGGCCATTTCACTCGGCGTCATCGCCTCATGGTCTATGGCGACTCAGATTTGGTGGTTAATCAGGTGATGAAAGAATGGGACGTCAGAAGTCCAGCTATGACTGGTTATTGCAATGCAGTGACAAAGTTAGAGAAGAAATTCGAGGGGTTAGAGCTTCATCACATCCCCCGACTGAAAAATCAAGCGCTGATGATTTGGCAAAGATAGGCTCCAAGAGAGAAGCCATCCACAGCAATGTGTTTTTGGAACGCATCCACTCGCCATCAGTCCAGGAAGATCCTTTTACAGATGAAGCCCCGCAGCCAAAGAGTGCCACAGATCCGACTGAAGTTGAAATTCCGGCAGTGGTCGACCTAATCATGGAAGTTTTGGCAATCACCCCTGACTGGACGATATCGTACATCGCGTATATCCTGAGAAAGGAACTCCCGGAGGACGAAGAAGAGGCTCGACAGATCGTCCGTCGATCCAAGGCCTTTACAGTCATAAAGGGACAGTTGTATAGAGAAAGCGCGACTGGAGTCGGTCAGAAGTGTATAACACCGGAAGAAGGTCAGATAATCCTTGATGATATCCACTCGGGGACCTATGGTCATCATGCGTCCTCTCGGACCATTGTGGCTAAAGCATACCGAGCGGGATTTTACTGGCCAAGAGCGAATGAAATGGCAAAAGAGATAGTCGGCAACTGTGAAGGGTGCCAGTTCTACTCCAACATGTCGCACAAGCCTGCATCAGCCCTGAAGACCATTCCACTCGTCTGGCCCTTTGCTGTTTGGGGACTGGACATGGTTGGCCCATTGAGAACAGGCAGGAGCGGTTTCACACATGTGCTTGTGGCAGTCGACAAGTTTACCAAATGGATTGAAGCTAAGCCTATCAAGAATTTTGATGCTTGCACTGCTATCAGTTTCGTCAGAGAGTTAACATTCAGATATGGAGTCCCGCATAGCATCATCACCGACAATGGGTCAAACTTTGATTCAGACAAGTTCAGAGCTTTTTGCGCCTCTCAAGGCACACGAGTTGACTACGCATCGGTCGCCCACCCCCAATCGAATGGACAAGCAGAAAGGGCAAATGGTCTGATCCTCAAAGGACTAAAGCCTCGGCTGATGCGTGATCTCAAGCACGCAGCAGGAGCTTGGGTCGACGAGCTTCCGTCAGTTCTGTGGGGATTGAGGACCACCCCGAATCGGTCGACTGGAAGAACTCCGTTCTTTCTGGTTTACGAAGCGGAAGCAGTCCTGCCGAGTGATCTACTTCACAATGCACCCCGAGTCGAGCTTTATACCGAAGATGAAGCAGAACAAGCCCGGCAAGACTTAGTCGACCTCCTGGAAGAAGAAAGAGAAATGGCTATGATCCGATCGGCCATTTATTAGCAAGATTTGCGTCGATTCCATGCCAGAAATGTGAAGAGTCGAGCCTTCCAAGAAGGAGATTTGGTCCTCCGAGTGGATCAACATAAACCACACAAGCTCGCTCCTACTTGGGAAGGTCCCTTCGTCGTCACCAGAGTCCTCCACAATGGAGCGTATCACCTTTACAATGTCGATCACCAGATCGATGAGCCACGAGCTTGGAATGCACAACTGCTCCGCCCCTTTCACACTTGATTTATCACTCGGATGAGATGTAATAAGAAAAACTTCTGTAGTCTATTTATCAAAGACAAGAGTGTTACAAATTTTCCTATAATTGTTGTCGCTTTTGTTTGCGTGTGAAATCCCCCAGTGGGTGGCTTAGCTGCGAATCCATTTCGCCTAAGTTTGTAAAAAAAAATCCTACCGAGTGGTGAGCCAGACTCCCACTCGGAGGCTTAGCTGCAGCTCAGTGCTCGCCTAAGTGTTTAAAAATCCTACCAAGTGGTGAGCCAGACTCCCACTCGGAGGATTAGCTGCAGCCCAGTGCTCGCCTAAGTGTTTAAAAATCCTACCGAGTGGTGAGCCAGACTCCCATTCGGAGGCTTAGCTGCAGCCCAATGCTCGCCTAAGTGTTTAAAAATCCTACCGAGTGGTGAGCCAGACTCCCACTCGGAGGATTAACTGCAGCCCAGTGCTCGCCTAAGTGTTTAAAAATCCTACCGAGTGGTGAGCAAAC
>NC_041392.1:708310066-708378465 GCF_002162155.2 Triticum dicoccoides | reverse complement strand
GCTGCAGCCCAGTGCTCGCCTAAGTTTTTAAAAATCCTATCGAGTGATGAGCAAACCTCCCACTCAGAGGCTTAGCTGCAGCCCAGTGCTCGCCTAAGTGTTTAAAATTCCTACCGAGTGGTGAGGCAGACTCCCACTCGGAGGCTTAGCTGCAGCCCAGTGCTCGCCTAAGTGTTTAAAAATCCTACCGAGTGGTGAGCCAGACTCCCACTCGGAGGTTTAGCTGCAGCCCAGTGCTCACCTAAGTATTTAAAAATCCTACCGGGTGGTGAGCAGACCTCCCACTCGGGGGCTTAGCTGCAGTCCAGTACTCGCGTAAGTTTGAAAAAATTCTACCGAGTGGAGAGCAGACCTCCCACTCGGGGGCTTAGCTGCAGTCCAGTACTTGCCTAAGTTTGAAAAAATCCTACCAAGTGGAGAGCAGACCTCCCACTCGGGGGCTTAGCTGCAGTCCAGTACTCGCCTAAGTTTGAAAAAATCCTACCGAGTGGAGAGCAGACCTCCCACTCGGGGGCTTAGCTGCAGTCCAGTACTCGCCTAAGTTTTTAAAATCCTACCGAGTGGAGAGCAGACCTTCCACTCGGAGGCTTAGCTGCAGCCCAGTGCTCGCCTAAGTACGGAACACATCCCAATCTGCAAGGACGACGAGGTGCAAATCGACTGCTACCTTCTCCTTCGGAGTTGCACCACAAATACAAAGTTATTTTGAGTGAAGAACAAGTTCCACTCGACAGATAATTCTTGAAGATATTCAACGATAAATCAGGTTCTAGACCGCAGATCAAAGTACTCGAGCCTCCAGCTCGACAGAGTTTAACGGTTACAAAATCAACTCGGCATTCCGAGGAAAATTTAAAGCGAAGCATAAAAGTTTTTATTCCTCATGCGGAGGACTGGAAGGGGCGACGAACTCGTCCAAGTCGATCCCTCTGCAATGCAGGTGGCAGCAGCAATGAAAGTCTCCATGAAGTCTTGAAAGTTGTGCTTCCTGGTATTGGCAACTTGGATGGCGGCCAACTTTTCTTCTCGCGCCTCCTTGCAGTGGACGCAGACCAGAGACAGAGCGACGTCAGCGCCACATCTAGCAGAAGATTTCTTCCATTCTGCCACTCGACCTGGGACTTCATTCAGTCGAGTCATCAGGGACTCGAGGTCATTCTAAAGCGTCGTCCTAGGCCAGAGCGACGTGTCGATCCGTGACATCGCAACCTTCAACTGAGCAAGATAGTCAACAACGCCGGCAACACGAGATTCCAGTCGGAGCACGTTCATAGCAACCTCGTCCTTCACTGGAGAATTGATGGGGTCCAAGTCTGTCTCCACTCGACTGGTCTCCTCTTCAAAGTTCTGGCAGAATTCTGTAAACACAATTCAAGGATAAGTCAGTGGCTCTGCGCAGATTTGGTAACTGCAAGTCAGTCGGGCCGGAGTAATTACCCTCGAGCATGACGAACAGCTTCTTGGCGAGTCCACCGAGATAAGCCTCCAGATCGTTTCTCTTCCCCGCCAGTTCACTTGCCTTGTCATTCAGAGCTATATTGGCATTCTTCAGATGGCTGGCCTCTCGATTAGCCACGTCGAGAGCAATTTTCAGCCTGGAGTTTTCCTTTTCAAGAGTACCGACTGAAGCCAGTTTTTCTTCAGCAAGCTTCGTTTTGTTCAGGGCCTCCTTCTGCGCTTCGGCAAGGTCTTGATCCTTCTTCTTCAGAGCCTCCTCCATTTTGTTTGCGAAACAGCAAGTGAGATCCACATCGAGGACGGCCAGAAAGAAAGGACAGTCGACAAAAGCTCACCAGCCATACCTTTTGCTTCATCCCTCGCCTTCTGCAAGTTCTCCTAAGCAAGCTTCAAGGCAAGGTTCAGCTGGATCTGTTTGTTCCCCAACTCAGTGTAGCGAGCCACAAGTTCGCAGGATTTCTGCAAAAAATCAGTCGACAGACATCCAAGATAAGTTGCTTCCGAGTAACCAAGAGACAATGATGGCGTTTCTAAGACTACAGCCGAATCAAAAACATTCGACAGTAGTCTCGGGGACTACACCCAGTGGGTGCACTCAGCGTGCCCCCACTGGTTTGACCAAAAAAAATCGATTGCCCGCAGACGACCGTGTACAGTTCCATTCGACATGGCCTGACCAGACCGAGTGAAGAAGTTCAGCTAAAGCAATACAATATAAACACTACAGTCGACTGCCAGCAGTCCACCGTAGTCTCAGGGACTACACCCAGTGGGTGCACTTAGCGTGCCCCCACTCATCAAAAAGATTAATAGACACATCCAGTGGGCGTACAGATATAAAGATCTTTGGAAAAGAGATTCTTCAGATAGCATATCCTAATAGAACAAGCGGTGAATCGACTGACCTGGACGTTGCTCTGAAGAGCTGAGCTCGCGTCATAAGCTGCTTTGCTGGCTTCCCGAACCACCTTCACTTGCTCCATCATGATCCCCGCCTGGCGTATAGCCTCTTTAGCGGCACCCACTTGGTCCTCACGGACGTGGTGTGTGGCAAAAAGCGAAGGCGGATTTGCAGTCGACGTCGAAGGCCGGACACTCGTCAGAGGTTCAGCGAAGGTCACAGAAACCCGAGTGGTATCACCACCCTCCCGGACTGCGGCCTCAGGCGCCGGAGTAGTTTGTGGGGTCTTGCCAGCCGGTGCCCTCCTGTTCCTTCGCGCCATCAGCGGCACTTCGTCGTCATCATCAGGGAGGTCAATGACATGAGGAGGAGCTACAAGAAAAATCCAATCGACCGGAATTATAAGAAATCGTCAGTCGACTAAAAGCAGAGCATTAGTAATCGTACCGGGGTTGGAGGTAACAACGTCTTCCATCTCTTGATCATCGTCCTTGGCGGAGATCTCCGAGGTGGCAGCACTGCAAATTTCGAAAGTCAGTCAGCTTATTCAATGAGTCGACCAAGAGTCCATCATGTTCGACAGAGGAAAACAAATTCTACTATTACCCAGAAATGGTGGGGACAGTCATCTTCATCTTGGGCAGAGCCTTGGGCGGCTTGGACGGCGTCGCGCATGGGTGCTTGGGACCTTTTTCTGTCGGCGCTGGAGATGAGGTCCGAGGGGGCTTCGACGACTGCCCAACAGGGACAGTCGCCTTACCACGTTCCCGCGCAGGGTCGTGTGTAAGCTTGGATCGCCGTTCCGAGTGGGGAGGTTCGACTTCTTCCTCCTCCTCTTCACTGGAGTCGTCGTCGTCATCCCCCTCTCCTTCGCTGTCAGATTCCCACTCTTCTCCCTCGTCTCCACTTTCGCCTCCACTCGCCTCTCCTTCCTCGGCCTGCTCCTGTGCTCCATTGGGTGTCGAGTACATCTCAGTAGTGGCCTAGAGGACAACAAACGAGACAAAAGTCAATCGACTGATCTAAAAAGAGCAAATAAAGAAAGCAAGATCACACTCGGAAACGCAAGGTCAGACCTTGTCCAGTTCGAATGTTTGGTCGAGTGGAGGAATCCTCCTGGCTCCTTGGGGGTTGTCCTTGTTCCCTGTGATACTCGACAGCCACCCTTCCAACATCTTGTCAGTGACCTCCTCTGGGTGAATCCAAGTGGTGTCTTCGAGACCCGAGTACAGCCACATCGGGTGGTCATGAGCCTGAAGCGGTTGGATGCGCCTCCGAAGGAAGACTTCCAACAAGTCCATGCCAGTCACACCCTCGCGGACAAGCTGAACCACTCGACCGACCAGCACCTTGACTTGTGCCTTTTCCTCCGGCGTCACTTTTAGAGAGGCAGGTTTTTGTGCACGATTCAGAGAAAAAGGGGGAAGCCCAGTCGACTGTCCTGGGGTCACCTAGTCTTTACAGTAAAACCAAGTCGACTGCCACCCACGGACCGACTCGGGAAAACTGATAGACGGAAAGGAACTTTTTCCCCTCATCTGGATCGCCAGACCCCGCACAGCTGGATCACCTGCGTCCGTTCGTCACTCGACATGGCCTTCTTGATCGACTGAGAGCAGCAAGTGAAGATGTGCTAGAAGAGTCCCCAATGGGGGCGGCAACCCAAGAAGTTTTCACACAAGGAAACGAAAGCAGCAAGATACACAATAGAATTGGGAGTAAGGTGATGGAGCTGCGCTCCGAAGAAGTTCAAGAAGCTCCGGAAAAAAGGGTGAGGAGGCAGAGAGAATCCGCGATCGATATGGGTGGCAAGGAGGACGCACTCACCATCAAGAGGCTGGGGTTCGACTTCTTTCCCCGGGAGGCGCGCAGATTCGTGGGGAATGAATCCCCCTCGACCAGATCATCGAGATCATCCTGCCGAATCACCGACGGCATCCAGTCGCCCTGGATCCAATCCTTGGGCAGAGCAGTCCTCGAGGAAGATCCGCCCCGAGCGGACGTCTTCCCCTTCCCCTGCACCGCCGCCTTCTTCGCGCGCTCCAGAGCCGACGTCTTCTCCTTCACCATCGTCGCCGGCGAAGCTCGAACAGACCTATGGCACCAAGGTGGGAGCGGAGGTGGCGGAGGATCTTGTGAAGGAAGGGGGAAAAGTGAAGGCGCACTATTCGGGGGTCCCGAGCCGGCAGCTTATAAGAGGTCGCTTCCAAGTGGCTGACTGGTAGGCCCAGGTAATCCCGTCAAATCCCGCAACGGGCGCGCGCGCGGTACGTGGCGAAAAAGGGGGCGCGGGGATCGAGGAGCTTCCGTCCTATCCCATCCGATTACTGCGGCCGCCCCCGTTCCGCGCGCTTCCCAAAATTCAAATCCCGCAAAATCCGCGGGCCGCAGAACAACTCGTCAAACAGAAGATCCCTTTCCCACCATCACTCAGAACTTCACAAGTAAAGAAATTCACTCGACAAGAGGCCAAGAATGGATCAAGGCGACTGAAAGAAGTTAGCGACGTCATCCGTGACAATTGATCCAAAACAAGACATTCATACAACATGAAGAACCAGTTGGAAAGATCCCCAACTCCTTCCCCACTCGAACCTCGATCCATTCGGGGGCTAATGATGAAGCTATGTACCTAGGGTAGGGTCACGGACCTGTCCTAACTGCCCTACCCAAGGACACCTCTAGAAAAAATCACCTTTCAATCGACTTGGAGGTGTTCCACTCGACAGACTCGAAGACATTCGACCAAGAAGCAATTACTCGACCAAGATCCAACCACTCGATGGCCAGGAGACCTAAAGTCAGTCCGCACGCTAACGGTCGGTCATTAAGTAGCTTTTATGGTCATCATAGCACTTTATTACTAGCATTATCAGTAACGCCCTACCTTAATGTACATTGAACCCTTCGTAACGTGGGCTGGCCGGGGTCCTGGCGCACTCTATACAAGCCACCCCCTCCTCCGAGACAAGGGTTCGCACCTCTGTAACTCATACACACATAATCCAGTCGACCGCCTCCGGGCTCCGAGACGTAGGGCTTTTACTTCTTCCGAGAAGGGCCTGAACTCGTAAACCTTGCGTCCTTACAACCTCTCCATAGCAAAGACCTCGCCTCTCCATACTTACCCCCCTACATCACTGTCAGAGTTAGAACCACGACACACAAGGCAATTACAAATCACAGGTTGCTGCAAGCATGACAACCCGACACTTGGGGGCTACATATGTCGAATATTCAGTTTATGACTAGTGACTGCGATGAACAACCTAGATTTCTTTAAGGTTGCGACATTTATATTGAAGCAAGTCTTAATCTGTTGCTACACTCCCTTCTTAAGACTTGGGGGCTACAAGTGATATGCATATAAGGGAGGTACATTTTCGAGCTTGATGTTAGCAACAATAATGACCGGTGCCATCAATATTTACAAACCGGCAAATTTGGCAATGATAAACTGGCAAGTTCTACATCTTCAAGCCGGCTGAAAATCAGATGAGTATTTCAAGACTAATATTTTTGTTAAGCATTGGGAGCTGAATCAAATGAATTATTCTTCAAAATATTTTTCTGTGAGAAACCAATGTCAGCAAATTGATTATGAGGCTGGCCTATTGACCCAGATTATCCAAAAGAAGGAAATGACAAGGACTTAAGGATGAGTAGGTGCCGGCTTACAAGAATTTTTAACCTGGAGCACAACCTGTCAAATTTGTTCTTATGTTTATTTTGCAGGATCAGTTTAACATGGATAAATCCAAATTAAACTGGGGGCTAATGTCGGGGATATACCCTGGGGTGTAACCCGGCCGGATGTATGACCCGGCTGGAGCTTGGCAACTCACTGGTGACCCGCCCGGAGCTTGGCGACTCATGGGTAACCCACCCGATCTTGGCGACTTATTAGTAACCCGGCGGGCGAGTCTGACGGATAATAAGGATCAAGGCTTAGAAGGCCGGCTCGTGTTATGGTGGGCCGGCTTAAGATGAAAGGCATAAGGAATATTTTCCTACAAAGGAAGCAAGACTAGGACTTCACTTGTAAAAGAGTAATCCTAATCCTACTGGGATTAGTCATGTAACCCGCCCCTTCAACTTATATAAGGAGGGGCGGGGCATCCCAAGAGGGACAAGTTGGACAAGTCTAGACAGACAAATCAATAGCTCTCGAGATAGAGGTAGCAAAATAGCACCCTTTTAATTGTGAGAATCACCATGATCAATATCAATGAAGCAGGATGTAGGCTTTTACCTCCACCCTGAGGGCCAAACCTGGGTAAAACCTCGTATCTCTCGTCCTACTCAACCCCCTCTCAAGCTACCACATAGATGTGTTGGTCTCACGACTAAGTCCTGACACTAAGGACATCTGATGTGACAAATCCATGACACTACCATACAGTGGCGGTGCCAAGATCATAAACCTGTGATGTCAAACTTCTCTAATGATGGTTTTTGTAGGCTGATTATAAACATGAAAAAATCTACTTTATTGCGAACATGTTTATTTATTGTAGCAAGCCCTTTGTGATCATTGATATGTATATGCACAACAACATCGGTGAGAGAAGAAAATTGGATCTACAATTCTGATTCTTAATAGAAAAAACATCTCTTGCATCCAAATTCTACTATTGCTGGTGAGAGTAGAAAATTGAAAGAGGCCTGGAAACTAGAGAAGGAAGACAACGTACTGAAATAATGGAACTTACAGATATATGGGAACGTCGTGGTGTTTGATTAGTATATTGGCAGCAATATTGAACTATAGATCAATTCAGTCTGGATCAATCAGTGCCCGCGGATGCTGGATGGTGCGTCGCTCGCGGCTCTCCGTACAGTGCATCAGCGTCATTCGCGGCTACGAATGGCCGGAGGTTTCCGCGCCTCACGGCTCACGCCCTGACCAAAGATCGTCGGTGGGACGACGGGAGGAGGTTGCGGCTCACGGCGGTTGTCCATGTTATGGCGAGACATTGAGACGTCCACGATCGAGAAGGTTTTTTTTTCTTCGCAACACACGATCCAGAAGTTCCTTTCTTGGGATACACGAGCTAGAGGTTGTAAGGTTAGAGAAATCTAAGGAGAGAAGTACGTAAGTTTAGGTTATTTCCCGATTCACTAAAGGGGACCGTCAAGAAGGTAATTTTTGCTATGGCCCAGCTGACTGTTTTATAAAAAAAATGCTAAATAGACGGGATTAACGTGGTGAGGATCATGGACTCACGGAAATCCTGTGTGGTCACTTGACTACACAAGTCTAACGTGGCTTCGCCACTGCTACCATAGGAGTGTCAGCTAGGACCATTTCATTCATGCACTAGTACGCGTCGGTGCTATACAAACAGGTTTGACCCTTTCCACAACGACATTTGGAACCGTCGCCAAGTGAGTGTGGGTGATAGGGGGGTCCATCCCACACGACCCATAAATCGTCGGGGATAGGCCCTCCTGGGACACAGGTTGGGGCCGTGTGCGATCGGGCGAGGCATCAAAACCCAATCATTTCCGTAGGTATGTACATCCCACATGGTGAATCCTAGAAAAACATTTTCGTAGGTATGTACATCCCACACGGTGAACCCCAGAAAAACATTTCCGTAGGTATATACATCCCACACGGTGAATCCCAGAAAAACATTTCCGTAGGTATGTGAAAGTGCTAGTTATCGACTAGAGGGGGTGAATAGGCGATTTTTATGAAAGTCTTCAAAACACGGGGGCTTTGAAGATAAACGATAGAAATGAACCTATTGATATGAAGTGGAATGTAGAGTACACTAAACAAGCCATAGTCAAGTAAGCAATGAAGTGAAAGCAAGAAGGCTATCAGTAGCTAGGTAGTATGGATCAGGATGGAAGATAGTATGAAGCCAAACAACAACAGTCTTCACACAGTGAAGTCAATCAGATCATGCAAGCAGGCAATGACTTCACGCAGACAACTGTAAAGTAAAGAGATGCGAAGGATAGAACCAGTTGCTTGGAGAGGACACGAATTTGGTAAACTAGTTCCAGTTGCTATGACAACTGTACGTCTGGTTAGGGAGGCTGAGATTCAACTCAGACGACCTCGTCTTCACCTTATTCCCCTTGAGCTAAGGACACACAGTCCTCGCCCAATCACTCTGGTAAGTCTTCAAGGTATACTTCCAAACCTTCACAGACTTAGTTCACCCGCGATCCACAATGACTATTGGATTCTTAGAATGCGACGCCTAACCAGCTAGAGGATTCACAGTCATCAAGTGTAACAAGTCTTCAGATCACACGGACAGAAAGACTTCAGTGATGCCTAACACTCTTTGCTCTCATTATCTTTGTTCGAAGACATAGGATTTGGTAGAGCATCACATCACTCACTCTGACTTTGTTCACTTGGATCCCACTTAACAGTACGGTGGTTTCTATGACTCAACATAGAAGAAAAGGAAACTACAAAACAACAATGTCTTCATACTCTATAGTCTTCATACGATGTCTTCTCATGTCATAGTCTTCAGTGTGAATCTCTTCACGGACCACCATTGTCTTCAATGCCTTCACAAATTTTTAGTGGTCATCTCTGGTAGGTACACCGAATCAATATGGGACTACTACCTGTGTTATCCTACAATTCTCACAAACACATTAGTCCCTCAATCAAGTTTGTCGTCAATACTCCAAAACCAACTAGGGGTGGCACTAGATGCACTTACAGTATGTACATCCCACACGGTGAATCCAGAAAAACATTTCCATAGGTATGTATATCATAGTCAATCCAAGGAATACATTTCCATTCTTATCTACATCCCACACAGTCAATCCAGGGAAAACATTTCCGTTCGTATGTACATCCCACACAGTTTTATGTGTAGGCTCATGTGTGAAAGGTGTAGCTATCACACACGGTCTGCCTTGGTTAACTGTTTGCTTTTATCAACTACATCACACATGATTTGATGAAGAAAACTGTGTGGCATTGGGCTATCCATCGCAAGTGCTTTTACTGCTAGAACCGTTTGCAAAGGTCCAAGACACATTTAGCAGGTTTATTAGTTTACAATTAATAATTCTAGTATTATGCAAATTCACATTTCATATCGAACAGTTGTTTGCCAATTTCATATCAGGCACATAAATATATTATAACATCATAGTAAGATAGCTACATGAAAACAGCACAGTACAACATATAGCTACTTCAACTTCATAAGAACAATATATTCATTTCCCTAATCGAGATCATCCAGGCTCGTCTTATTCACCTCTACTTTCAGTTCAGTAAGAACCTGTTTTGCACGGGCCAACTGGGAAACTGCCTCCTCCTTCACTAACACCATCTTAGAAAAGTATGATTTAAAAAATCTGAGCTCATTCTCCACCTTCAACTTTTTATCCTGCATCTTCAAATATTCTTTAGCGTTGACAACAGTTTCTCTAAGCATACGTCTGTTCTCTTCCTCATACATGCTCCAGAGCTTCGCTAGGCACATCTTCAAAGACTATGGCCACTCTTGATCAACCCACTCCAAGTAAGAACACTTTCGTTCATCCTATAATATTTAAAACTAGATCAGTAACAATTGTAGGAGAAATGTTTATATCAACATAGAAAATCACCAATGGTTATTTTGAAGAACTGAAGAAACATGTTAATTATGACATCTCTTCTCAAAAAGAGCAATGTGCAAATGAATTAATTGCTACTGAGACAACAACCAAATCCTGGAACATCAAAATCTATAATTAACTACAACAACGCTACAAGTTCTTACTCATGTACAATAAGTAACAAATTGAACATTTTATGAGGAAGGTAAATATAACTGCATAGCATAGCGATAGTGTTTGGATGATAGAAAATTGATACTAACAGGTGTTTACATGCACAAATTTAGTAACATAGAACAAATAGCACTAAGGCCATCCACTATGTATGCCAAAACTGGTGTAAAGACAACTGTTGCTACATCTCGCACTGGTGCGCTGTAGTGGCGAGCCGATGCAACAGAAAAAAATAGGGACCCGGACTCCGGAGCACGTAGTTCCTCCGATGCCCGGTTCCTTTGTGCCATAAAAATTTAGTATTTTACTGCTTGGCTGATCGGATGTGTGGACCAAAGTTGGTTGAACTGCTCAAGCGGTGCCAAATAATTTTCTAATGGCATCGCTGATGAGATGGCAACAATTTAAGATACTAGGTACAAACTGTGACACTGTCTTAGGATGCGTTTGGTTGAACGTGTGATATGAATGAGTTGGGACCATGACAGTGTCTGAATAACATCTAACAAATGATTTGTAACAACAAAAGAGAGTCTAACCTTCTATGCACATGCCAGAAACTTCCTCCCACCGTCCACAAATTCAAACGCAACTAGCATCACGCATGGAGATTGATGGTGACAACGAGCAGATAGATCTTCAGCCACCCCGCTCCATTCGTTGCCACCGATGGTCCTAGGGAGCTACAAGAGGAAGAAATGACTCAAATCGACCACCGGGTAAAAATCCTTCAGTCCAAGTCATAGCCCGAGAGAGAGAAGAGAGGCATACTCGGGTGGTGAAGGAGTCATCGCCGGAGGAGGAACCACTGAAGAGGTCTTTGACCAAGACCATGGCGACCCTGGCGGTAGGATGCGAGATGAAGAGAGCGAGGAAGCGGCTATAGCTTAGGAAGGAAGGAGGGAAGGAAGGTGGAAACGGGGGAAATGTGACTTGTAATCGGGGAGAAAAGGTGTGGGAAAGGGGGAGGGGCGGGGGTGGATATTTTGGTGGTAGGCCAAAATTTTGGATATGTGGAGGGAAACTTTGCGCGCGGTGCCGCTGGACCATTCACTTTGAACGATTGTGTGCATCGCAAACGATTCTTCTGCTTTACACGCATGGCATGAGTTTGATAATTCAAAATTTGTTGGAAATTTCCCGGGTACGTCATTGCATAATTTAACATCGCTTGCTAATTTGGGCACACAAAAGAGCGTACAGCAGACAGACTACACTAATTGAATCGAGCAATTTTAGTAATTAAACAGAGCCAGTTGACCTAAACATTGCTCTAACAAAAGACCAGCATTAAAAACAAAGCCTAAGTATGCATAATTTTAACAAATCCGCCGCCGCGCCGGCCTATGCATCGCCGGTGTGAGATGAGATGTCGATGACTTGTCCTGGCGACATGCCACCCTTGGTGGACTCCGCGTCCCCTTGCTAAAGTCGACCGCGTCCCCGTCCTCGTCCTCGTCCTCGGCGCCGTCCTCAAGGTTGTACTACTCATAGTAGTGGCTGCCACAGAGCTGGCGTTGGTAATCCACCGCCGATTCCTCGACGGACAAACTCTTCTCTACCACGGCCTCGGCCACGCGCAAATCCTCCTCCCGGCGCTCCTCGATCTCCACCGCCTCCTGCATTTCCAACTTCCGCTTGGCGACCTCATGAGGAAGTAGGTGCTCCATGGCCACCGCCGCCTTTTTGGATGTGGGTTGCATGCTGGAGTCCGAGGTGGCCTCGAATATCTTGGCGTGTGCATCCTCGATCTTGGCGTGGATGGCCTCGACCTGGGCCAGGACGACATCGGTGGCACAGACGGCAGCTCGAGCGCTCTCGGCGTTTGTAGCCGCCATCACAGCAGTAGCTGCAGCTGCCCTGTCGGCTGCCGCGGACGCCCTATCAATGGAAGCGCTCGCGCTCAATGCGGATGCGGCGGCACTCTCGGCGTAGGCGGCGGCACTCAGGGGACGCGGCCATCGTACGGGCCTTCATGAAGCGTTTCCATGGTGTCATCTTTGCAAGAAGGGGGTGCGGGAAAGGGGATCGGGATTCAGGGATTCAGGGGTTGCTGGCACTGGAGCAGACAAGCCCGTGAAGCTCAAGGAGGGAGGCTTAAATAGGCCCAGATATTTTCATCTCAAACGGTTCCTAAAAAACAACTGTGTGTGATGTTGTAGATATTTTTTTATTAGCTGTCAAAGACAAATTTAGTGAAGTGGCAACGGATGGTGTTTTAAATGTACGAGAAATTTCGTAGTACTAATACAACTGTCATGTCAAATTTTGAAAAAATTCAGGGGTCATTTGACCTTTTAAGACATTTAAGTGATTTTCTAGCCATTTAATGATCGTAATTGAAATTTGAACTACATGTACATGCAACAGCTAACCATAATAGTTTGAAAACTCATATTGTGTGTACTTGTGTGCGATTTAATTCCATGTGCAGTAAATTGGAAGGATATTTCAAACATATTGGTCTAACGGCTATGACACAATTAAGCACGGAGTGACAAGGCATTTTAATTCCAAAAAATTAGAAAAATATCAGAAACACATGAAACCTTGGTTGATGTAATGTCATGCCACCAAGATGGTTTGGTAAAAAATTTGGCATGTTTGACAAAAGTTTGGACACACACCCTTCACAAACTGGAGCAACTCACTAGAAGGCTCATGGTTTCGAGAGGGAACAATGCATGTTTGATGACGAACGGGAGATAGTTTCCTCTTATGGCCTTTAATTTTTTTCTATGTTTAACGTGCATTACTACAACTATAATGTGAAATTTTGGAAAATTGTAGGGGTCATTTGACCTTTTAAAGACATTTGAGTGATTTTCTAGCCATTTAATGACCGTAATTCATATTTGTACTACATCTACATGCAGGCTAACCATAACGGTTTGAAAAATCATATTTCTGTACTTGTGTGCGAGTTAATTTCATGTGTAGTAAATTAGAAGAATTTTCAAACATATTTGTCTCACAACATGAACACATGCATATGTATGCATGGAGTGACATGGCATTTTAATTCAAAAACATTAAAAAAATATCAGGAACACATGAAACCTTGGTTGATGTAATGTCATGCCACCAAGATGATGTGGTAAAAAATTTGGCATGTTTGACGAAAGTTTGGACAAACACCTCACAAACCGGAGAAACTCACTAGAAGGCTCGTGGTTCCGAGAGGGAACAATGCATGTTTGATGACGAATGAGAGATATATAGCTTCCTCTTACGGCCTTCAATTTTTTTCTACGTGTAACGTGCACTACTACAACTGTAATGTGAAAATTTGGAATATTATAGGGGTCATTTGACCTTTTAAAGATATTTAAGTGATTTTTTAGTCATTTCATGACCGTAATTCAAATTTGAACTACATCTACATGAAACGGCTAACCATAAAGGTTTGAAAAATCATATTTGTGTACTTGTGTGCGAGTTAATTCCATGTGCAGTAAATTAGAAGAAATTTCAAACATATATGTCTCATGACATGGACACATACATATGTATGCATGGAGTGACATGGCATTTTAATTCCAAAAAATTAAAAAAAAATCAGAAACACATGAAACCTTGGTTGATGTAATGTCATCCCTCCAAGATGATGTGGTAAAAAAATTGGCATGTTTGACGAAATTTTGGACACATACCCCTCACAAACCGAAGCAACTCACTAGAAGGATCGTGGTTCCGAAAGGGAACAATGCATGTTTGATGACGAATGGGAAATAGCTTCCTCTTATGGCCTTCAATTGTTTTCTACGTCTAACATGCACTACTACTACTATAATGTGAAATTTTAGAATATCCTAGGGGTCAGTTGACCTTTTAAAGACATTGAAGTGATTTTCTAGCCATTTAATGACCGTAATTCAAATTTGAACTACATCTATATGCAACGCCTAACCAAAACGGTTTGAAAAATCATATTTCTATACTTGTGTGCGAGTTAATTCCATGTGTAGTAAATTAGAAGGAATTTGCAAACATATTTGTTTCACGACATGGACATATGCATATGTATGCATGGAGTGACATGGCATTTTAATTCCAAAAAATTAAAAAAATCAGAAACACATGAAACCTTGCATGATGTAATGTCATGCCACCAAGATGATGTGGTTAAGAAAATTGGCATGTTTAACGAAAGTTTGGACACACACACCCCTCACAAACCGGAGCAACTCACTATAAGGATCGTGGTTCCGAGAGGGAACAATGCATGTTTGATAACGAACGGGAGATAGCTTCCTCTTACGGCTTTTAATCTTTTATACATCTAACGTGCATTACTACAACTGTAATGTGAAATTTTGAAAAATTCTAGGGGTCATTTGACCTTTTAAAGATATATTTAAGTGATTTTCTAGCCATTTAATGACCGTAATTCAAATTTGCACTACATCTACATGAAACGGCTAACCATAACGGTTTCAAAAATCATATTTGTGTACTTGTGTGCGAGTTAATTCCATGTGCAGTAAATTAGAAGAAATTTCAAACATATTTGTCTCACGACATGGACACATGCATATGATGCATGGAGTGACATGGCATTTTAATTCCGAAAAAATTGAAAAAAAATCAGAAACACATCAAACCATGCTTGATGTAATGTCATACCACCAAGATGTTGTGGTAAAAAATTGGCCTGTTTGACAAAAATTTGGACACACATCCCTCACAAACCGGAGCAACTCACTAAAAGGCTCGTGGTTCCGAGAGGGAACAATGCATGTTTGATGGCGAACGGGAGATAGCTTCCTCTTACGGCCTTCATTTTTTTCTATGTGTAACGTGCACTGCTACAACTGTAATGTGAAATTTTGGAAAATTCTAGGGGTCATTTGACCATTTAAAGACATTTAAGTGATTTTCTAGATTTAATGACCGTAATTCAAATTTGAACTACATCTACATGCAACGCCTAACCAAAACGGTTTGAAAAATCATATTTGTGTACTTGTGTGCGAGTTAATTACATGTGCAGTAAATTAGAAGGAATTTTCAAACATATTGGTCTCACAGCATGGGCACATGCATGGAGTGCCATGGCATTTTAATTTCCAAAAAATTAAAAAATGATCAGAAAAACCTGAAACCTTACTTGATGTAATGTCATGCCACCAAGATGATGTGATAAAAAATTGGTATGTTTGACGAAAGTTTAGACACACACACCCCTTACAAACCGGAGCAACTTACAAAAAGATCTGTGGTTCCGAGAGGGAACAATGCATGTTTGATGACGAACGGGAGATAGCTTCCTATTACAGCCTTCAAATTTTTTTCTATGTTTAACATGCACTAATACAATTGTCATGTGAAAAATTGGAAAATTTTAGGGGTCATTTGACCTTTTAAAGACATTTAAGTGATTTTCTAGCATTTAATCACCGTAATTCAAATTTGTACTACATCTACATGCAACGCGTAACCATAACGGTTTGAAAAATCATATTTTTGTGTACTTGTGTGCGAGTTAAAAAAATCATCAGACGGTGTAAATAACTTGTGTTCAAAAAAGAAAATGTAAATATCTGGCAAACAACAGGCCCCCACACGATTGGCACTCTATCTGGCGGCTCGAGGTTTGGTAGGTGAGTGGCGGGGATCATTAATCAGAGATGGTTCTGCATTGGAAACTGTCAGCTATTATGTTCACACACGGATTTTGGCTATTATTTTCACACACGGATTTTGCTACGAGAATCGTGTTTATTCAAACTACAGTACTCGTAAATTCAGGCGACCAGCGTGTGTACTATCCCCGTCGATCTAGATTCCGGCCGCCAATAAATACTACCTTGCTCACGTCGCCCCGCCTGCTACATCCTCCCCTCGCTCACCCTCTCCCTCTCTCAAATGTCTGCCATGGCGCCGCCGGTCTGCCAACGTGCCGATGAGGAGACGCCGCCCCCCGAGGACGCTCACTCGAATAGTAGCGAGGAGGACCCCTACGCGCCGCCGGACGAGGTTGCGCCGGACCCCCCAACTTTGGGTTGGTTTTGGGGGCAATACAATCTTTTTATGTGGAAGTCACTGCCGCCGGCTGAGAAAGCCAGGCAAGTTGCGTTCAAGAAGGAGATGGCGGAGAAGGAAGCCAGGTACAAGGCGGCATGTGAAGCCCGTGATGTTGCCTGGAAAAAGGAGGCGGCCGAGCTTTGGGGGTGGGCGCGTCTTCGTGCTGAGGAGGTGTATGAAGACGGGTACTTAGCGAGGAAGGTCATAGGCGCTGGGCCCCTCGTCGCTGCGTGGAGGTGGGCCAATAAGCTCTAGCATGCCACCGACGAGGAGCTCCGGTGGACGCCAAACGAATTGGCAAGATCGTTCGTGCGCGTCCGCCAGGAAGAGGTGGATCGGTACGTCAAGCGCTGCGAGGCGGAGGAGGCGGGTACTGCCTCCGCACTGGGAAGACACCGCGCACCAGGGAGCTGCTGGCGAGGGGCTGCCGGAATACTGGCCCTAGGAGGGATTATTAGTTTTAGTATTGTTCGTTTTCAATTTTATGCATTGTACCTAGTAGTTAAGTATCATCACATATATGTGATGATATTATATATATTCTGTGATGAACTAATGAACAATTAATATATATATATATATATTATGAATTTCATTTTCTATCTGTTTTTGTATACTAATTTGAATCTAGCTGTTATCATCCATATATACAGAATGGAAAGCGTACATACACACATTGAAACTGAACATATAAGAACGGAAAATAGAGTACACACATTGAACACAGGAATAAACTGAGCAATACTATGATTGCAGTGAATACATAGCTATCCATGTTGAAACGACTCAACAAAATAAAATGCGTCGATGAGACCATGACCAACATCCCTTGCCGACGGTACCTCCTGGCTCTGCCTGAACTCGTGCAGGCGTTCGTGCAAGCGGTCGACACGCTCACGGTACATCTGCAGCGCGGTCTCGAGCTCCAAGTTAGCTATTTCATCGGAGATCACCAACTCGAGGATGCAACGGCCATGTTCCTATACTATGCCCAAGTGAACACATGGGCCAAGGAGGCGGTCGAGCCTATGATCAGCGCATTGGCATCCGGCGGGCCGCGGACAAGGCGAACGGCGCAACCCATGCGAACAGCAAGGTAGGCGTCCGGTGCAAGTATGGCACGGCCGGCCTCTCGTGCAAGTATGGCGCTGAGGGCCTCTGCCAACTCCTGGCGAGGAATGGGGGTACTGATGGGACGTGTACCCAGCTGCGACACCGTGTCGATAGCAGGCAAGCACAGATGGATCCACTCTTGCTGTGCGGCGCGCCGCGCCTCTCGCTTTGCGGAACTCCAACGGTCTCGCCGTGTGGCGAGCCGCAGCCTATCGGTGCGGACATGCCTAGCTTGCTCTGCGGCGCGCCATCGATCATGTTGTGCGGCGAGCTGCAGCCTGTCAGCGCTGAGATGGCTATCGTGATCCGCTGCGCTCAAGCGCCATGCACCAAAGGTCTGCTCAACCCAGGCAATGACGTGCATCACGGCATCGTCCATCGCGCTGCCGGGGAGCGCCTTGGCCTCCACGGGCCGTGGCGCATGCTCGTTTTACTCGTTGACGAGGTGGATGGCAGAGACGAAGCTTTGGTGGGTTGTCATGCTTAGAAAAGGTGGATGTGCTATAGGTTGCGCTTGTCACCTCCGTGCGTCACGCGTCGCCTAGGTTTATGTGCAATATCACTGGATGGCGGGAAACAGGTGAGGAAATGGTAGGAGACGGTGGTGTGTTCATAAAATGACATCAACTAATGGAAACTTAGCATAGAAGGAACATCAAGCTAGCACAAGAAGTAGATGATGATCAGATGAACACGGACCACACTAGGGAACCCATCGATGATGAATTCATAAATCGCAAACGGTTGAATACTAGCAAGCGTTTTCCCACGACACACACGGCTTATTCCATCAGAAACAGGTCAGATGGATCAAGTGTATGCCACGTGTCGCACATTGTCAAACAGTAATGCGGTAGATCTTCTTTAACCTGTGTTAAAAAACAAGGACCTTGAGATTAAATTAACTCATGGGAGGAGTCATATCAGTCATTTAATTTGACAGATATGACCCATCCTATCAGTTAATTTAACATTAACACAACTTCCTATCAAGTCACCCATCTGATAGCTGCTCCAGCCTAAGCACACATAACTTGAGAGTTCTCTTACACGAGCTACTGGCGGAACAGCTAGTCCTTGCTGATATAGGATGCCTTTTCGCATGCTTATGGCATATCCAGATGACCGCCCGTCCCCCAATGGCCAATAGAAGTTGTGTAGACAGAGCATATCACATATGTATTATTAGAAGCAATCGTCTGTGTTATTATCGGTCTTCGCACACATGTGTGATTACATATCTATTTGCCGCATATCACACACATCTTGATATATTGAACTGTTTATGTTCTCTTGTCTCAGTGCAAACAATTCATCCAAGTAAACCGCATGCCGTATATCGCACACACCTTGATCTAGCTGGCCGTTTCTTTTGTGTTGCCTAATCACAAACAGTTCATCTGAGTGAACCGTATGTTGTATATCGCACACACCTTCATCTGGCTGCCCATTTCTTTTGTTCCTCCTCATTGCAAACAGTTAATTGAACTGAACCATGTGCCCTGCATCGCCCACACAACTAATATCTGAATCGTGTTTGATGCATCCTCCATGGCAAATGTTTTGCACCTTTTTTGATGGTTTTTACACCACTGTTTGCAATTATTGCATCGCACACAATTTCATTGAAGGGTCTCTGATCATAGTGTCGCGTTAGCAGCATCCTGCAGTAGTGATGTTATCTGAATGCCACAAATCATCAACCATTGAGTAATCCTAGAATTTCGATGAGAACAGTTGGAAGTGGCAGACAAAGTCAAGCCAAATCCGGTCCTTAAGACCATAGATAAAATGACCATCTCGATTGGAAGCCACAAAAAATTGGTAATTGCATCCCCCAAATGATGTATATTAAGTCCAGATGGATTGGAGAACCAACAACGCAACATTTAGTGCGGTTCCAACCGAAACAACCATGATAGTGAAGGAAGCCAAGGATAAAGAAACAACTAAGACGAATTATTTCATTGATCCAGAGGGGGGAAAAGTGAACCATAGAACCGAATTGTTGACGTACCTGAGCCGTGACCGCGAGGCCGAGGGAGAAATCCCAGTGAAGGAGGACCTCCATTAGCCTATATCAGAGTGTGCCATTGTTGGGGTGTGAGGTGCGAGGAGAGTTGGGAGAGGACACCATGTTTTTTCTCACACTTTTACTATACCCTTGATAATAACATGAGGGGCGAATAGGGACCCTAGAGAATAAGTCTATGGTTGTGCTTATGTCTTAATTTCTCTTAGTAGTTGTGGATTCTTGCTGAGACAATCATGAGTATGTGTTAGTTAATGGTTTTGCAACATGTAGGCTTAGGCTCTATCCCCACAATAGTGACCAAGCAAACGTAATAAATGTAAATCATTATAGAATTAGAAATTGTGTGGTATTCTCGCTAGAACATTTTAGTCCACATAAGAAACACTACATGCTTGTCCTATCACAATTAATGATCATGCCACAAGTTATATTATTTTAATTGTATTGCTATTTATTCTTGCAACTCTCCAACAACAAAATAGAACATGGCCACATTTTTTTAGTACTTGCAGTAAATCCAAACAATTTTCTGCTCACCAATTCCTTGTGCTTATCATTGGGTTCAGCACTCTTACTTATCGAAAAGGTCTACAATAGACCCCTACACTTGTGGGATATCACATTGTTACATCAATGGAAGACTTCAGTAAGCGGATGGCACCATTCCACATAGTAAGCAATGCAGGGATGTCGAATGCACACTACAACAGTGGGGGCTTAAATGATCCAGTGGAGCCATTCAAACATGGCAAGCAATGGAAGCTCGACAAGGATGATGTTGAATGAGATCTTTGCACCTGGTACTGGTAGTGCTTCATTGGCGCCGGCTCGGATGGTTAATCTCGAGAGTACCAGTTTTGCATTGTCCCACCTTTGGCCAGATAGTTTTGTCACAACAACTTACATGCTTAATGATCGGGATGCAAATGACATCCTCCCTATGCAAAACAGCATAGGTTATCAAGGAGGTCTTAATGATCAACTCAATGCCTTCACAATGGATGATATTATTTTCAGCATGCGCAATGACGCAAGAACTTGTCTCATTCTTTCACCGCAAAATGCTAGTTCAATTATGGTGATTTGACACTATCTCTAGACTTTTCAGGCTTGGCATAGTGAATTTGTTGAGCTGGTCAGATGTATCCAAATCAAGTTTCTCACTGCAGGAATTCTCTGGAGATGATGCTTTCGAGGGTGTTTGGTTAGGCTTACTTTTGGCTTTTGAATTTAGCTTATATGCCAAAAAGCACATAATATATAAAGCTAAAAGCGAAAGAAAAAAGCACACAAATATGTTTTTTTGGCTTATAAGCCAAAAACCAAAAAGTCACAAATTATGTCTAACCAAGCACCCCCTTCACGAATTTCGCGAGAGATGTTTCTGCATATGTGTTCGCCGGCTGTTGATCTTGCAGATTGTAACCGCGAAATTGTGAAAATTGTGGTAGTCTAGTTAGAAGCAGGGTTGCAAGCTTCTACAAACATCACCTGTGAGTATGATACTTATTAATACGATCATAGAAAGATGACTATTCAATTTTCATGCTACAGTTTACCAGTTTACTCCAATGCAAAGATGGCTCGATCTTCATTGTCTTACAAAAATCGGACCCTTAGCATCGTATGCATAGCAGCACTTCTTTTAAATTGGTGCTCTTTTATAGGGATCATAAGAAATATTATATTTATTGTGAAGAACAAAGGTGCTATGATATGCAATGTTGCTTCTTTCCATGGGATATTTGTAACGCCCTCGATGCGGCTATATCTCCTACGTGTCGAAGCACGACTTAGAGGCATAACCCCATTGAAAGCAATGTCGCAAGTAAGGTAATCTTCACAACAACCCATGTAAATAGACAAAAGGGGAAAAAGGTACATAGTTGGCTTACACTTGCCACGTCACACAAATACATGAATAACATTACAATCATCCAATACACCCATGGTCCGACTACGGTACCAAAATAAAAGATCAACCCCAACATGCGACATGGTCCCCGATCGCCCCAACTGGGCACCACTACTGATCTTCTAGGAAAGACACATAGTAACGACGAGAGTCTTCATCGAAATCCCACTTGAGATCAAGCGCATCGTCTGGAACGGTATCATCGGTCCCTGCATCTAGTTTGGAAGTAAATTGTGAGTCACGGGGACACAACAATCTCGCACCCTCGTGATCAAGACTATTTAAGCTTATAGGTAAAGGCAAGGTAATATGTGGAGCTGCAGCAAGCGACTAGCATATATGGTGACTAACCTATTCACAAAAGAGAGCGAGAAGACAAGTCAAAAGCATGGTCGAACAACTATGATCAAGAAGTGATCCTAGAACAACCTACGTCAAGCATTACTCCAACACCATGTTCACTTCCCGGACTCCACCGAGAAGAGACCATCACGGTTACACACATGGTTGATTCATTTTAATTAAGTTAAGTTTCATGTTATCTACAACCGGACATTAACAAATTCCCATCTGCCCATAACCGCAGGCACGGCTTTTGAAAGTTCAAATCCCTGCAGGGGAGTCCCAACTTATCCCATCACAAGCTCTCACGGTCAACGAAGGATATTCCTTCTCCCGAGAAATTCCGATCAGGCTCGGCATCCCGGTTACAAGACATCCTCGACAATGGTAAAACAAGTCCAGCAACACCGCCCGAATGTGCCGACAAATCCCGATAGGAGCTGCACATATCTCGTTCTCAGGGCACATTCAGATGAGCTCTCCATACAACTAAAACCAAACCTCGAATTTCCCTGAGGGGGCGCTGCACAGGGCTCTAGTTTGGACCAACACTCAGAGGAGCACTGGCCCGGGGGGGTTAAATAAAGATGACCCTTGGGCTCTGGAAACCCAAGGGAAAAAGAGGCTAGGTGGCAAATGGTAAAACCAAGGTTGGGCATTGCTGGAGGAGTTTTATTCAAGGCGAACTGTCAAGGGGTTCCCATTATAACCCAACCGCGTAAGGAACGCAAAATCCGAGAACATAACACCGATATGACGGAAACTAGGGCGGCAAGAGTGGAACAAAACACTAGGAAAAAAGGCCGAGCCTTCCACCCTTTACCAAGTATATAGGTGCATTAAGATAACAAGATAATATAGTGATATCCCAACAATAAAAAATGTTCCAACAAGGAACGATCTCCAATCTTCACCTACAACTAGCAACACTATAAGAGGGGCTGAGCAAAGCGGTAACATAGCCAATCAAGGGTTTGCTAGGACATGGTGGGTTAGAGGTTTGACATGGCAATATGGGAGGCATGATAAGCAAGTGGTAGGCATCATAGCATAGGCATAGCAAAAGAGCGAGAATCTAGCAAGTAAAGATAGAAGTGATTTTGAGGGTATGATCATCTTGCCTGCAAAGTTCTCAGAGTTGACTTCATCCTCGTAAGCGAATTCAACGGGCTCCTCGTTCACGAATTCGTCTCCAGGCTCTACCCAAACAAGAACAACAAGCAAACGGAACACAATCAACCACGTGCAATGCTCAAACAACATGATGCAAACATGGTATGATATGTGGAATGCGGTATGTGATGCATATGCAAGATTTGACAAGGAATGATTGAACCTGGCCTCAACTTGGTAATCCAAGAGTGCCACTGGAAAGGTGAGGTAATTTTGGTCGAAATCGATATAAAGATCACCGAAATCAGATGCACGGTTTGGAAATGGCAAGCAAAACAAATATGGCACCGATCTGCGATAATCAGCAAGTGACCAACTAAATGCATCAAGATAAATATGCTACGGCACTTAAACATGACAACAAAATACATGGAAGGGATCCAATCATGAAGCTTGACAAAAGATGAACACTGAGATATGGCTAATTCATCCATTAACAGGTCCAAACAAGCATGGCAAAAGTCCAAATGATAATAGGTTTCAGACTTAGTGAAATTAACACAAGTCTGGAATTTATCATCAGGAAGCACACTTTAGAGCATGAAAACTACGAGCTACAGGAACTTAACATGGCAAAGCAAGGCATGGCATGAAGCTACTCAAAGCACTTAACAAAAGTCCCTTAGTGACCTTGAGACAAAAGGGATCATAAAATACAATTGCAAGCATGTGAACATGGCAAAAACATAAACAGATCTCAGACTTAGTGAAAAACTGGAGCATGCAAATCAGTTAACGAGTAGGCATGTTTACGAGCTCGATGCACTCACTACAGAGCATGCCATGACAAACTAAGTATACACTCATCAATAATACATGGCATAGAAGCTATACATGGCAAGAACAACAACATAGCATGCACGAATCAATAGCAACATCCTCAGAAAAATCACTAATCATGTCAACAATATGCCATGATTCACTTTATAGCAAAAGTAGAGCTCGATTGAATCAAGCTAGGTTGCTCCATATATGCAAACAAAGACATGGATGGATAGAGCACAACAATGTTAACAAAACATCCTTACTGATCATCCTCAAAAGAGGCACGGATCACTAGCAAACAACATGAACATATGGCCTAACGACAAAATCAGGACAAGGACTTTGTGAAATTCTAAGTCCCTGGAATCAGCATTACCGATTACTCTACTTTGCAAGCTTGTGCTAGTCACCACAAATATCACAAAAATACTTGGCAAGCACCTCTGTAAAGATGGCATGGCATATAACAAAACACATGTAGAGCTCAGGATCATATCATGCACACATTAATCATGGCAAAAATGGCAAATAGCTATTTGCTGAAACAGATCTGCCAAATTCCTCACATAGCCCTCTTCCAACAGCATTTCAGGCATCAAGATATGCTCAAATGAAAATGATTCAATGATATGAAATGATGTACTCATCGAGATGAACATTTTGATATGCTACATGCACAAATCGGAGCTACGAGTGCAGAGTTATAGCATGCCAAATTTTGCAAATATTTAGGGTTTGGGAAATGAAAAGTCAACTAAAGCGTTTCTCAAATCCAGATCCAGTGCGCTGTTACTGTAGCTGGCGCGAGGTACGTGGTTCGCCGGAGACGTCGGGGAAGTAGAGGCGGCCGGCGAGGGCGCGGTGGTCACTGGAGTTGGAAGGAGGCAGCGGCGAGCTTCGGGTCGGCGGGCGGCAGAGGAGGTCGCCGGCGCGGTCGGAGCGCCTCGAGGCCCGGCGAGCTCGCTGCGGCGGCGGGGCGAGGTCCGGCCGGCGAGAGTCGGAGGTCAATGGCGCAGACCGGCGGGCGGCGTGGCGAGCCGAACGGCGGCGCGGTGAGCCGAACGACGGCACGGGTGCGAGCGCCTCGGGCGACGATGGGAACAGGCGGCGGCGGGGTAGATGGGCTGCGGAGGCCCGGTTCGGGCCAAACGGGCCTCGCGGCAAAGAAGGGCGGCGGTGCCACATGGCGGAATGCCATTGGTGCAGGGCGGCGGCGCGGTGGTGTCTGGCCTGACCGGACGTGTCCGGCGCGGCGAGAGGGAGAGGATCTAGGTTTAGGGTAGGAAGAAGACCCGGGATTTTTGGAGGAGGAGCTATTTATAGGCATCGAGGGAGCTAGGAAGCTCCAAATGAGGTGCGGTTTGCGGCCACGTGATAATGATCGAACCTCTAGATGATGGAAGATTTTTTGGGGGGTTTTGGGCCAAATTGGAAGGGTGTTGTGCTGCAACACTCACGAGGCCTTTTCGGTCCCTCGGTTAACCGTTGGAGTATCAAACAAAGTCCAAATGGCACGAAACTTGACAGGCGGTCTACCGGTAGTAAACCAAGGCCGCTTGGCAAGTCTCGGTCCAATCCGGAAATGTTTAACCCACACACACGAAAAGAGGTAGAAAGGGGCACCGAAGCAGATAGGAGCGCCGGAATGCAAAACGAACAACGGGGAAAATGCTCGGATGCATGAGACGAACACGTATGCAAATACAATGCAATGATGACATGATATGAGATGCATGACAAGGCAACAACACACGGAGACAAAAACCCGAACCCGAGGAAAATAAAATAACTTAGGCCGGAAACGGCAAGAGTTGGGATATAGATAAGGTAAATTACATCCGGGGTGTTACAATATTCCCTGCAAAGTAGAACACATTTCCCCTGTCCATGATTGTTGGTTTGGACCCACGCGTCATAGGCAGGGCGCATGTCAAAATTGTGCAATCAAATTTTCTGTGGGGACAAATACATGTATGCCCCCAAGTTCAATATTCATCGCAACAGTTTCAGAGCAAAGAGAAGCTTTGCATTCATTATTCGCATATGACTGCTTAAGTTTTAGAATTTCTGGTATTGAGTGACAAGTTATTGAATTTGCAATTGCACTAATATGTTATTTTAATTTTGGCACCCATTGCCCTATAAAAGAAAGGCAAATCCTTATATTTTTGCAAGTGGCCACATATTTATTTTCCTCAACTGTGAAATCAATGGCACCTTCTTACTGCTACATCTGTGCAATGTCCTGGTTATACTGAGCTATCCATCCATGTATGATCTCAACTTCCTATCTCCTTTGTTCTAGAACCTAGTCTGGGTCATTCTTGGTTGCATATCAGAACTCCAAATGATGGGCCCCTGAACAGCACCACCACAAGTAGTCATGCATTAGTATGTTTAGAATACTTTTGACCTTGCATATTTCCTGCAACTTCATGTTTACCTTTCTCTGTGACAAGAGCAATGATGCTGGATGATATGTTCTTGAGAACCCTGATAGCATTTTGAAAAGAAAGAATGTTAGTATTGTACTATGGTAAAAAAATACCTCAATGGTTGAAACTATCAACTGAATAATTCATATAGTGAAATCTTTTACTCTTACCCCCCTCGACTCCACGGGTCTCGCATCCCGTTGGAGAAGATGATGTTGCTCCCAAACCTCTTGAGAACTTTGTCAATTTTCTGCACTGGATTGTGCAATTCAGTAGCACCAGGTGAGCACATGCCACCCACCAATTGTTGCTACTTACGGTCCATATGTAAACACTAAAAAAATCTGAAATAAACTTACATGGCCACCATATTCAGTAGTGATCCAGTTCATCCTTGGGAGAACCTCATAGCTGGCAAAGCAGCCCTCAGACTTCTCTTCGTAGCTGAAGCCAGATGGCGGAAACATGCTCTCATTCGACGCCGTCATTGGCATGACCATCTCTGTGCAAGACTGCACATAAGTTGTTTCAGGAAACAAACACATACAAACTTCATTCTTGCAGTGTTATCAGTAAACCACATGTATGTCACTGTCAGTCAGGATTTTACCTGCCAGCCCTAGCCGCTGAGGCCATGGGGGTCATCCCCACTCTCAACCTGGAAGCATTTCTGGTCGCGTGTGTAATTGTAGTATAGACTCGCCGCTGCAAAAGCTTTTTCGATGACGTCTGCACCCGCGGGAAAAGAATCAATGATCTTGCACATCTGCAGAAATGACAGGGGAATTACATGCTTAGCAGAGGAGGAAAAAAACAGGTCCTCTTTTTGCATGACTCGGTTTAGTAACTCCGAAACTCTTATTTATTTGTCCATTCACTTGATGTAATGCAGGCAAGAGTAAGGGATGTAAATTAGGTTACAAGTGGCTAACCTCCTTGACAGGGTAAGCAGGCAGATTCATCATGAAATTGGGTCGAGTTGGATAGTCCACCATGGATGTGTATGTGAATGTCGTCCATAGCCAGTTGGACAGCGAACTAGGGAAGCGCACGGTCCTAAAAGTTGAGGGATAACACAACGTCAGTCATCATCCATTCATTCAAATGAGGCGCTCTTCATTAGTTCACCACACTGGCAATCTTGTCAAGATGAGGTTTTCATGTCCAGTCATGTTTGCTTTACTTACACTTCACACAAAGAAAACAATACTAGTGGTCTTAATCCCATGTTTTTCTCCCTATATTAATGAATGGGGTATTGAATTCATGCTTAAGCCAGTTGCTCCAAAAGTCCGAACTGATGGAGAGAGGCGGACAATATATTTTAGCACTCGCCCTCACGTCTAGGATATTTTAGTCCTTCGATGTTGGATTGATATAGGTCGCGGAATCTTTTTTTTAATACAACGCGGGGTCTTGAACTCAAGACCTTTTTGGATGGAGAGAGACGGCGATATATTTAACATGGGGTCTCCCCAGCACTTTTCTTTTTTGACCTGTCCCCAGCAGTTTTCAGTAAAGGAAAAAGGAAGGAAGAATCTCCTTGTATGTTATGATTGAGAGTTGGTGGTGTGTTGGATAAAGCTTACTTGCAGGCGCTGAAAGTTTTGCTGATCTCCAAGAGGCATGTGTCGCTGGATCCCCTGTCATCAAGCACATCCCAGGCCGCCTTGATGACACTGAAGCATTCTAGAAAACACATGTAGAGCTCAGGATCATAGCATGCACACATTAATCATGGCAAAAATGACAAAAGTGCATTTGCTGAAACAGATCTGAAATATTCCTCACATAGCCCTATTCCAACAGCATTTCGGGCATCAAGATGAGCTCAAATGAAAATGATGCAATGGGATGAAATGATGTACTCATCGAGGCGAACATTTTGATATGCTACACGCACGAATCGGAGCTACGGATGCAGAGTTGTGGCATGCGGAAAAATGCTAAAAGTCAACCCTCATCCCAGATCTAGATCCAGGCACTATAGCACGCACCAGGAACGAGGTTCGCCGGATTCGTCGCCGGAGACGACGGAGCTCACTGGAGTTGATGGAACTTGCCGGATCCGCTGACGTGGGTATCGCAGAAGAGGATGAACGACGACGAGGGGAGGCAGAGGAGACCGGGCGGCGCGGGGAGGTCGCGGCGGAGGAGCGCCTCCGGCCGGCGACGAGGAGCTGTGGCCGGCGCGGATCTTGCGGAGGCGCGGCGAGCCGGTGCGGGCGAATGGCGGCGCCGGCCGGTGAAGGGCGGCGCGCGGCGTCGGGCGCGAGGAAGACGATCGGGCGAGGCGGCGGGAGGCGATGGGCAGAGAGGGCCGGACGCGGGCCCCACGAGCCTGGCGCGGTCGGCGGTGATGCAGTCCTTCCCGGGACAGGTGGCGTCGGCGGATTGGTCGGCGGCGGCAGGTGAACACGTCCGATCGGTGGGATTTAGTCCGGCGGTGGCGGGGACGAAAAAGACTAGGGTTAGGGTCGGAGAAGACCCGGAAATTTTGAGGGGAGACCTATTTATAGAGGTAGGGGGAGCTAGGAAGCTCCAAATGAGGTGCGGTTTGCAGCCACGCGATCGTGATCGAACGCTCTAGATGATGGAGGGGTTTAAGGTGGGTTTTGGGCCACTTTGGAAGGGTGTTTGGCTGCAACACACACAAGGCCTTTTCGGTCCCTCGGTTAACCGTTGGAGTACCAAACGAAGTCCAAATGGTACGAAACTTGACAGGCGGTCTACCGGTAGTAAACCAAGGCCGCATGACAAGTATCGGTCTAGTCCGAAAACGTTTAACCCCAACACACAAAAAGAGGTAGAAAGGGACACCGGAGGACATAGGAGCGCCGGAATGCAAAATGGACAACGGGGAAAATGCTCGGATGCATGAGACGAACACCTATGCAAATGCAATGCACATGATAACATGATATGAGATGCATGACAAAGACAACACACACGGAGACAAAAACCCGACAATGATGAAATAGAATAATTTAGTGCCGAAAACGGCAAGAGTTGGGATACAAATAAGGTAAATTACATCCGAGGTGTTACAACACTCCACCACAACGAAAGGATCTCGTCCCGAGATCTAGGACTGGAAAAACTCTGGGTACTCAGAACGGAGGTGATCCTCGCGTTCCCAGGTGGCTTCACGGTCGGAATGATGTGACCACTTGACTTTGAGGAATTTGATTGACTTGTTGCGACTCTTGCGCTCATCTTCTTCAAGGATAGCAACGGGGTGCTCACGATAAGAAAGGTCTTCTTGGAGATCAATGTCTTCGAAGTTGACGGTGCGGTCAGGGTTCTTGGAGCACTTCGGGAGTTGAGACACGTGAAACACGTCGTGCACGTTTGCGAAGTTAGAGGGAAGCTCAAGTTGATAGGCGAGATCGCCTCTCTTGTTGACGATCTTGAAAGGACCCACGTATTTAGGGGCAAGCTTCCCTTTGATACTGAAGTGATGAGTACCTTTCATTGGAGAGACGCGGAGGTATACATGGTCTCCGATCTTGAAAGCCAAGTCACGATGCTTACTATCATAGTAACTCTTCTGCCGCGATTGCGCGGCTTTGAGATTATCACGAATGACTTTGCACATCTCTTTTGCCTCTGTGATCAAGTCATTTCCAAGAAGTTGACGTTCACCAGTCTCTGACCAGTTAAGAGGAGTACGACACTTCCTGCCATAGAGAATTTCAAATGGGGCCTTGCCCGAACTCGCTTGGAAGTTGTTGTTGTAGGAGAACTCGGCATATGGAAGACAATCTTCCCACTTCATATCGAAGGAGATAACGCAAGCCTTGAGCATATCTGCGAGAATCTGATTGACACGCTCGACTTGGCCGCTAGTTTGGGGATGAAAAGTTGTGCTGAAACAGATGTTGGTGCCCATGGCCTTATGAAAAGAATCCCAAAACTTGGAGGTGAAGATGCTGCCACGATCTGAAGAAATTAAATGTGGAATGCCGTGCAGAGAGACAATCCGGGAGGTATATAGCTCTGCCAATTGAGCTGCTGTGATGGATTCTTTGATTGGAAGGAAATGAGCCACTTTAGTGAGTTTGTCGATGACAACGAAGATAGCATTATTGCCACGCTTGGACTTTTGAAATCAAGTCACGAAGTCCATCTCAATGTGGTCAAACTTCCATTCTGGAATGGCAAGAGGTTGGAGGAGACCAGCAGGTCGTTGGTGTTCTTCCTTCACTCTTCTGCAGACATCACATTCATTCATGAACTGAGCAATCTCGCGCTTCATTCGAGTCCACCAATATGACTGCTTGAGGTCATGGTACATCTTTGTACTCCCAGGGTGGATGGAGAGGAGTGAATTGTGAGCCTCGTTCACAATGACTTTACAAAGGTCACCTTTAGGCACAACAATGTGATCCTCGAAGAAAAGAGTATCCTTGTCATGAAGACGATAGCACTTGTACTTGGGTTGACTCTTGGCAATCCCAATCTTCACCTTCTTCACCATAGCATCAAGAAGTTGAGCCTCGCGAAATTGATCTTCCAAAGTAGGAGAGACTTGGAGGTTGGCAAGGAAACCTTGAGGAACAACTTGCAGATTGAGTTTGCGGAAAGCTTCACAAATCTCGGGTTGGTAAGGCTTGAGAATCAAACTGTTGCACTAAGCCTTTCTGCTCAATGCGTCAGCAATTACATTGGCCTTGCCTGGAGTATATTCGATGCTCGGATTATACTCTTACATTGGTCTGCCTGAGGTTGAGATTAGGTTGAGTGAAGATGTACTTGAGACTCTTACGATTAGTGAAGATGTCCACTTTTCGTCCCAATAAGAGATGTCTCCAAGTCAAAAGAGCATGCACAACTGCCGCCAACTCGAGGTCGTGAGTGGGGTAGTTCTTTTCATTGGGCTTCAACTAGCGAGAGGTATAGGCCACAACTTTCTAATCTTGCATCAACACTGCACCAAGACCTTGCAGAGAAGCATCACAGAAGACCTCGAACGGTTTGGATTCATCTGGAGGAGTCAGAACTAGAGCAGTGACTAATTTCTCATTCAGGGTGTTGAAAGTGATGTCACATTCAGGAGACCAAACGTACTTGAAGTGCTTCTGGAGAAGGTTGGAAAGAGGCTTCGCGATCTTTGAAAAGTTCTCAACGAACCTTCGACAATAGCTTGCGAGCCCAAGGAAGCCGCGGAGTTGCTTCATGTTCTGAGGTGGTTCCCAATTCACAATTGTAGACACCTTCTCCGGATTAACCGCTACACCCTTGGCAGAGATGATATGCGCAAGGTAGAGAACCTCATCGAGCCAAAACTCGCACTTTGAAAACTTGGCATAGAACGGATGTTCTCTAAGCTTATCCAGCACCAAATGCAAGTGCTTGGCATGATCCTCCTTGTTCTTGGAAAAGACCAAAATGTTATCGAGGTAGACCAAGATGAAGTCATTTGTGTAGGGGTTGAAGATGAAATTCATCATGCGAGAGAATGTTGGAGGAGCGTTGACGAGGCCGAAAGACATGACAGTGTATTCATATGAACCATAGCTTGTTCTGAATGTTGTCTTGGGGATATCTTGCTCACGAATTCGAATCTGGTGATAGCCCATACGGAGATCAAGCTTGGAGAATAGTTGAGCACCTTTGAGTTGTTCAAACAGCTCGTTGATGTTGGGAAGTGGGTACTTGTTCTTTATAGTCTTCTTGTTCAATGGACGGTAGTCAACACAAAGTCGGTCCGTTCCATCCTTCTTCTTCACAAAAAGAACTCCACAACCCCACGGAGAAGAACTAGGTCGGATGAGACCCATTCGCTCTTGTTCATCGAGTTGCTTCTTTAGCTCCTTCAACTCTTTAGGTCCCAGCTTGTAAGGACGTTTGCAAACAGGTTCCGTGCCAGGCTCAAGATCGATGACGAATTCAACTGGCCGGTGCGGAGGCATTCCTGGAAGCTCTTCTGGAAAGACGTCTTGATATTCGCAAATGACTGGAATTTGAGAAATGGCATGCAGTTCACCCTTCTCATTGAGAGAAAACAGTCGAATGGTATCATCCCTTGCGGCAAAGACAATTACATCCTCAAACGAATGAGTCAATTGAATCTTCCTGGCAGCACAATCAAGCTGAGCCTTCTGCTTAGAAAGCCAATCCATTCCAAGAATAAGATCAATATCCGAGTTACCAAGGACCACTGGAGAGGACAAAAACTTGTAGTCGCCCAACGTGATAGAGACATCGGGAGCAACCAAACTAGAAGTCAAAAGCTTGCCGGGAGAAACAACTTGCATGACTTTGGGCATAACCTCAGTATCAACATTGTGCTTCAATGCAAATGGGAATGACAAGAAAGAATGTGATGCACAAGTGTCAAAAAGTACTTTTGCAGAAACATCGTTAACAGGAAGGTTACCCATGATGACATATGACGTGTCCTCTGCCTGAGATGCGTTCAACAAGTTGACCTTGGCGTGCTTGGGGTTATGCTTGACCACTACGGTACTTGCAGATATCACAGGAGGAGGAGGAGGAGGAAGACGCCTCTGATGGAGGCATTTGTTGGCATAGTGACCCTTCTATTGGCACTTGTTGCACATGACCTCCGAGAGTGGACGGTGATACGGAGCACTTGATCTCGGAGCTTGAGATGAAGTCTTGTTCTGAAAGCCAGGGTTGGGTGGGTGGGAAGATCCATTGCCACCTTTGCTCTTCTGCTGATAAGGCTGACGGGACGGAGGAGGAGGCAGCCAATACTTTTGCTGCTTAGCCACTTGAGTTGAGGAAGAAGGAGTTGCATCTCTGACGCGCTTCTTGGAAGCATCGCACTTCAGTTGGGCAGCCTCTTGCTTCATTTGCAAGTTGTAAAACTCATCGTACTTCTTGGGCTCAAAAAGGACGAGAGCTAGCTGGAGTTCTTCTCTGAGACCACCCCTGAACTGGTATATCATGCTCTTCTCGTCGGGGACGTCTTGCTTAGCAAAACGGGCGAGCTTCTGAAACATGATGTTGTACTGGTAAACAGACATAGTGCCTTGCTTCAGGTTGCGGAATTCCTCACGCTTGCTTTCAACAACACTCTGAGGAATGTGATGAGCTTTGAAGTCTTGACGGAATTCATCCTAGGTAATCACACGGCCTCCTCTGGAATCTTTGTATTGCTAAAACCATTCTGCAGCTTGGTCTTTGAGTTGGAAGGAGGCAAACTTGACAAAGTCCTCAGGCCTGACGTTACTGCACTCGAAATGCTTGCATATGTCCACGAGCCAATCATCAGCGTCTGAGGCCTCGACACAGTTGCTGAAGGTCTTTGGCTGGTTAGCAACGAACTGGTTGAGTGTAGCAAACTGATTCTGATTATTGCCATGGCCTTGGTTGCGCTCTTGCAGAATTTGCATGATCAGCTGCGTGTTTGCATTGGTAGCAGCCATCACAGCTTGCCATGCCTCCGGAGGTGGAGGTGGTGGTGGCGGATCCTGATTCTGGTTCGGACCCTTAGCAGGAGCCATCCTGAAGAGGGTGACATCCGTTAGCATCTTGACTGAAATATATTCAAGCTGAATCAAACGGATTGAAATTGCAACTTATAGTCTTCACATTCGAACAAAATGATCGAATGCATTCCAATTGAAATGGTCACATTTCCATAAATTGAGAAGCCACTAGATAGAGGTAGAAGAAAAACAACAAGGTACAGACAAGAACAAATACTTGGTGAGGATTACCCAATCCCAAACCAAATATCCGCGGAAGAAGAACTAGAGCTACAAGAATTCCCACCTATGAAACTCCCGAACCTTTCCGGTTATGCAATTAGGTGTTGGGGATACAGGGGAAGCATAACATCTCACCCAAATCTAGCAAATCCTACATCCAGTTGTATCCATCCTTCAACACATAACCGAGAAAACTTCGGAAATCATTTACCTCAACCTTCGAAAAGCATCCGTTATACAAGTTATGGCAATACTCCCGAACTCCCGCCCCAGTACTGGGTGGCATCGAGGTTATCTCACCAACAACTACATAAAAGAGATTTTCGATGTCGGCGAAACTCAGGTATTCCAGAATCTCAACGATATAATTGTGCTGACAACACCTCGGAGCTCAACTCCCCGGGACACTGCCACAACCCCTAAATGTCAGGAGGCACCAAGAACAATGTTCTCGTCACAAAACCATCGGAACGATTCCAAGATACCCGTGTGATCCTAAATTTTTTTGGGGGGAAATTTGAGAAGAGAAGAGTCAAAACTCTACCTCAGGATGCCTCACCAGAGCGACGAAGGGACTGAGGAGTAAAAAGAATTCCTAACTCTATGATATATATAATCCTAAAGGACTCAAAACATTTTTCTAGACTCAACAACGCCAACGATTCGATCAAGCAGGGGGCTCCTAAGGTCAGGGAAGGCTCTGATTACCAACTTGTAACGCCCTCGATGCAGCTATATCTCCTACGTGTCGAAGCACGACTTAGAGGCATAACCGCATTGAAAGCAATGTCGCAAGTGAGGTAATCTTCGCAAACAACCCATGTACATAAATAAAGGGGAAAGGTACATAGTTGGCTTACACTCTCCACGTCACATAAATACATAAATAAGTCACTACATTCATCCAATACACTCAGGGTCCGACTATGGTACCAAAATAAAGATCAACCCCCAAATGCGAAAACATCCCCGATCGCTCCAAATGGGCACCAGTACTGATCATCTGGGAAAGACACATAGTAACGACGAGAGTCTTCATCGAACTCCCACTTGAGCTCGGTCATATCATCTGGAATGGTATCATCGGTCCCTGCATCTGGTTTTAGAAGTAATCTGTGAGTCACGGGGACTCAGCAATCTCGCACCCTCGCGATGAAGACTATTTAAGCTTATAGGTAAGGTAAGGTATGATGTGGAGCTGCAGCAAGCGACTAGCATATATGGTGGCTAACATATTCGCAAAATAGAGCGAGAAGAGAAAGCAAAAGCACGGTCGAACAACTATGATCAAGAAGTGATCCTAGAACAACCTACGTCAAGCATTACTCCAACACCGTGTTCACTTCCCGGACTCCGCCGAGAAGAGACCATCACGGTAACACACTGGGTTGGTGCATTTTAATTAAGTTAAGTTTCATGTTATCTACAACCGGACATTAAAAAATTCCCATCTGCCCATAACCGCGGGCACGGCTTTAGAAAGTTCAAATCCCTGCAGGGGAATCCCAACTTAGCCCATCACAAGCTCGCATGGTCAACGAAGGATATTCCTTCTCCCAAGACAATCCGATCAGACTCGGCATCCCGGTTTCAAGACATCCTCGACAATGGTAAAACAAGTCCAGCAACACCGCCCGAATGTGCCGACAAATCCCGATAGAAGCTGCACATATCTCGTTCTCAGGGCACGCTCAGATGAGACATCCTACGAGTAAAACCAACCCTCAAGTTGCCCCGAGGTGGCCCCGCAGTCTACTTAGTCGGACCAACACTCAGAGGAGCACTGGCCCAGGGGGGTTTAATAAAGATGACCCTCGGGCTCCGGAAACCCAAGGGAAAAGAGGCTAGGTGGCAAATGGTAAAACCAAGGTTGGTCATTGCTGGAGGAGTTTTATTCAAGGCGAACTGTCACGGGGTTCCCATTATAACCCAACCATGTAAGCACCGCAAAAATCCGGGAACTTAACACTGATATGACGGAAACTAGGGTGGCAAGAGTGGAACAAAACACTAGTTATAAGGCCGAGCCTTCCACCCTTTACCAAGTATATAGGTGCATTAAGATAAACAAGATAATATTGTGATATCCCACCAATAAACAACGTTCCAACAAGGAACGATCTCCAATCTTCACCTGTAACTAGCAACGCTATAAGAGGGGCTGAGCAAAGCGGTAACATAGCCAAACAACGGTTTTCTAGGACATGGTGGGTTAGAGGTTTGACATGGCAATATGGGAGGCATGATAAGCAAGCGGTAGGTATCGTAGCATAGGCATAGCAAAAGAGCGAGCATCTAGCAAGCAAAGATAGAAGTGATTTCGAGGGTATGGTCATCTTGCCTGCAAAGCTCTCAGAGTTGCTTTGATCCTCGTAAGCAAACTCAATGGGCTCCTCGTTCACGAACTTGTCTCCCGGCTCTACCCAAACAAGAACAACAAGCAAAAGGAGCACAATCAACCATGTGCAATGCTCAAGCAACATGATGCAAACATGGTATGATATGCGGGATGCGGTATGTGATGCATATGCATGATTTGGAAAGTAATGATTAAATCTGGCCTCAACTTGGAAATCCAAGAGTGCCACTGGAAAGGTTAGTTGATTTCGGTTGAAATCGATATAAAGATCACCGGAATCGGATGCATGGTTTGGAAATGGCAAGCAAAACAAATATGGCACTGGTCTGTGATAAACAGCAAGTGACAAACTAAATGCATCAAGATAAACATGCTAAAGCACTCAAACATAACAACAAAATACATGGCAGGGATCCACTCATGATGCTTGACAAAAGATGAACACTGAGCTACGGCTAATTCATCCATTAACAGGTTCAAACAAGCATGGCAAAAGTGCAAAAGATTACTGGTTTCAGACTTGGTGAAATAACAACAAATCAGGAATTTATCACCAGGAAGCAATCTTTAGAGCACGAAACCTACATGCTACAGGAACATATCATGGCAAAGCAAGGCATGGCATGAAGCTACTCAAAGCATATAACAAAATCCCTTAGTGACCTTGAGCCAAAAGGGATCAGAAAATACAATTGCAAGCATGTTCTTGACACACGAACACGTCACGTGTACCCTCGACGCCGGGGGTGATGCACCGCAGCTCACGTCGAAGGAGACCCGACCGATAGCGCGATACGGAAGACAGTCAACGGGCACTTTTGCAGACCCGAAAACCCCACACCCCGGGGAGGGACCCCGTCAGGGAGTGCGGCGGCTATGGGTTGCCCTAGGTCGATTCACTCGCCCCTAGAGCCTCGGAATTTGCAGCTCTCAAACACGAAGAACGGCGAAGAACGAGAGAGATAAAACGTAGATGAAAAAGTAGTATATTGATTTGTTCGATTGTGTGTTGTTCAATCGGCCATCACCCCCAACATATGTAAGAGGCGGCTGGACTTCCCGTACAAGCAAAGGATTCATCTAGGCTTTCCTTACAATAAAATTACATCAATTCACGACCTAGAGTCCTAGTTCTGGTCACACTTGGATTCAGTCGAATCTGATCCAATCTTCTGTCTTGCTCCTTGCGTGGGCCGTGGAATCTGCATATGACTTCCGATGGAGACGGTTCAAATATCAATTTTGTATGCTTCGATGAGGCCAACAATCTGTATGTTGATCACTTTCCCAAATAAGGCCATCTTGAATACTCCACGGGGTCATCTTTAATTTTGAGTCGGACTCGATCATGTAGCTGACTGGACCATCCGACTCTTGTAGCGTCTCTGCAGGTCGTATACTACGTCGGATGATGATGACTCCAAACGTAAAGTTGACCGTTTCGACGTTACAAATAACTTTCATGTTGAACACTTCTTCATCCGAGTCCATCTAGATAATCATTTGAGCCCATCTTCAGCTTATGGTCGGATTGGCCTTGACAGTTTCCACCCAACAATCTCTTTTCCGGCAAGCTTTTCAGCCCCGGCAAGGTCTTCGCCCGGCAAGCTTTTCCCCTCGGCAAGCTTTCCTCCCCGGCAAGGTTTCACACCGGCAAGCTTCTCCGCCGGCAAGCTTTCCACGCCGGCAAGCTTCTCCACCGGCAAGCTTTCCACGCCGACAAGCCCTCACATCGGCAAGGTTTTACCCCGGCAAGGTTTCATTCAGCCGGCAGAGGCCGAATACTTTCTCACTCAGGGCCGGCCCGTGAAGTGTTGCCTCTAACTTTTGCATACGAACCCGGATTCATGACCATGCCAAAATCTGGTGTCAACACATGCCCCCCTGTTTTTCGGCAAAGCTTGTTTGCCGAAAAATAAATTGTATTGTGTTTGTTCTAAGGACGATGTCAACACGCCATCGGCCATTTATTTTCCTCAGGACGATAATCAGGTATCGGCCATGTTTGTGCTAAGGGCGATAATCATATACCGTCCATTGCCCACTTAGGCTTCTTGCCACACACTTGGGTGGTATTTCTTCAAGTACTTGCCATTGAGAGCTCGAGTAACAGTGCCCCTTGTACGGATTCCACCAAATAAGAGTTTCCAGGAACTATTCTTGCAATTCTAAAAGGACCTTCCCAACTTGGAGACCACTTCCCGAATTTTCTGTCCCTTGAACCAATCGGGAGAATTACTTTCCAGACGAGATCGCCAACTTGAAAATTCTTCAACTTAACCTTCTTATTGTAAGCCCTTGCTACTCTCAACTTGTCCCTCTCTATGGCCTTCAAAGCAGCCAAATGTTTATCGGCAATCTCATCAATATTGTCCATCATCAAGTTATAAAAGTCTACTGCCGATAAATCATTTTGTTTGGCTATTCTCAAAGCATTCAAATTCACTTCCACCGGTAAAACAGCCTCTTGACCGTATACTAGCTCATATGGAGTCACCTTTGTAGCACCATGTCTTGAGATCCTATGTGCCCACAAAGCTTCAGACAACAACTCATGCCATCTCCTTGGATTATCCTCAATCTTCCTCTTGATGAGCTTGATTAAAATTTTATTGCTAGACTCAGCTTGTCCATTGGCTTGGGCATAATATGGAGAGGAATTGAGCAATTTTATGTTATAAGATTCAGCAAATTCTCTAACTTGGTGTGACATGAAAGAGGAGCCTTGATCTGTAGTCAATTTTTGAGGAATGCCGAATCTATGAATAATGTGCTCAGTTATGAATTTAATCACCTTCGTATGTGTCATGTTCTTGAGAGGTACTGCTTCAGACCATTTAGTGAAATAATCTGTTGCCACCAATACAAATCGATGCCCCTTTGAGGAAGACGGATGAATTTGTCCAATAAAGTCTAAACCCCATCCTCTGAAAGGCCACGGCTTGATAATGGGGTGTAACATAGCAGTAGGAGCCAACTGAATATCACCAAATTTTTGACAAGCTTCACACCCTTTGTAATATCTAAAGCAATCATTAATCATAGTCGGCCAATAAAATCCAGCATGTCGTAGCAACCATTTCATCTTGGGAGCCGATTGATGAGTGCCACAAATACCTTCATGGACCTCCCCCATAGCAACTCTCGCTTGGTCCTCGTCCAAGCACTTTAGAAGAACATCATCAACCGTTCGGCGATAGAGATCATCATCTCTCATTGTATACTTGAAAGCCATCCGCCGAACAGCCCTGTCCACCCTTCTACTGGGATCACACAAATAATCAACAATGGGTTTCCTCCAGTCTTGACTTTCTCCTACATTGAATATTTCATTAATGGCCGAAACGGTGGGCTCCGGTTCGGCCTCCCCTACGTCGGCAAGACTAGACATCGGCTTTTCAGAAATATGAAACACGCCATGATCAACATGGTAGCCGGATGCCTATTGTGCCAACTCATTTGCTTTCCAATTGTCATGTCTAGATATATGAGCAATGCTAAAACAATCCAAAGTAGAAATTATATCTAGACATTTATTAAGATAAACATTAAGTGATTCGTCCAAACACTGAAAGACTTTGGATATTTGCTGCACCACTAGTAACGAATCACCATGAGCCTCAATATGTGTAACACCTATAGCAAGCAACATCTCTAAACCGAATAACAATGCTTCATATTCGGTTTGATTATTTGTGCAAAAATATTCTAAGCAGCATGAGGCTTTAAAAGCAGCACCATGAGGAGATATGTAAACAATACCAACACCTTGGCCATTGCTACAAACTGAACCATCAAAATATAATCTCCACGGTACTAATAAGACAAGGTTTATATCAATGTCATACTTGTATCAATCCGATGTTCAACAATAAATTTAGCAACGATTTGGCCTTTCATGGATTTTAGAGATTCATAAGCCAAATCATATTCAATCAAAGCATAAGCCCACTTGCCAATTCTACCACTAAGAATTGGCCTATGCAACATGCATTTAATGACATCAGTTTGACAAGCTACTATACAAGCACTCGGCACTAAATAATGTCTCAATTTTGTGCAAGCATAATATAAGCATAGACATAGTTTCTCAATAAATGTATACCTTGTCTCGGCGCCCAACAAGCGCCTGCTCAAATATGTAATAGCATGCTCTTTTCCCTCGGTTTCTTGAGTCAAAATAGCACCAATAACTTCTTCTTCTGCTGCAATGTAAAGCCTGAAGGGTTCCCTATGCTTGGGTGCTTTCATCACTGGAGGAGTGCACAAATAATTCTTGATCATATCAAATGCTTCTTGTTGTTTTGCCCCCCAAGTGAAATCAGCATCATTCTTTAACCAAAGGATAGGAGTAAACGCATCAACCTTCCCTGACAAATTAGCTATGAACCTCCTCAAGTAATTGACCTTGCCAAGGATCTTTTGCATATCTCTCTTGCATCTTGGAGCTTCCACTTTCTGTATGGCCTCTATCTTTTTGGGATCAATCTCTATGCCATCTTCATGGATAATGAAACCCAAAAACTTACCAGCCGACACACCGAATGCACACTTCAAAGGATTCATCTTTAGTCCATAGTTTTTCATTCTTTAAAAAGCTAAACGCAAATCGGCCAAGTGAGATTCAAAAGCGTCCGATTTGACAACAATATCATCAATATAGACTTCAAGTATGACACTGAGTAAATCATGAAAAATCAAATTCATAGCCCTTTGATATGTGGCGCCAGGATTTTTTAATCCGAATGTCATCATTGTCCACTCGAATAAACCAAGAAAACCAGGGGAACGAAAAGCTATCTTGGACATGTCCTCTTCGGCCATAAAAATTTGATTGTATCCGGCATTACCATCTAGAAAGCTAATAACTTTATGTCCAGAAGCATCATTAATAAGCATATCGGCTATTGGCATGGGATACTCATCTTTGGGTGTAGCCCTATTCAGATCTCTGAAGTCAATGCACACCCTCAACTTGCCAGATCGTTTCTTTTCCACTGGGATAATGTTAGAAATCCACTCGGCATACCTGCAAGGTCTAATAAAATTAGCTTTAAGCAAACGACCGATCTCTTCCTTGATCTGGTCATATGTTTTTGGATTAAACTTTTTGGCCGATTGTTTATATGGTCTAAACCAGCCTTTATAGGTAACCGATGCTCCACTAGCTCTCGGCTTAAACTTGGCATCTCATGATATTCCCACGCAAAGCAACAGACATATTCTTTGAACAGCTCGATCAACTTAGCTTTATGATCGGCTCTTAAATTTGCAATTACAAATGTCGGCCTAGGAGTTGAACCATCTCCTATATCTATCTCTTCTAATGGATCGGCCTATGTAAAACCTTGTCCTAATTTATCCATATCATCTAACTCTTCTATGGACTCATACATATCGTTCTCATTGGACCGATATTCTACAAGTCGCTTTTGTAACCACTCTGAGTTAGGATCCATTTAAGCATATCATACCTTGGAGCCGATTGCATTCAGCCGGCTTCAAAGAGACGGGCACGAAACCATTCTTGGATGCGCTGAGAAAATCAAACTCTGACAAGTCATGTCCTGTCAAGCAAGTAGCATTTGGGTGTTGCCAATCCACCGATGCCTCGGCCAAAGCAACACAGGCGGAGTTATCCGCATGAATAACTTCCACTTCATCATCAACCCACTGGATCAAAAACTGGTGCATAGTGGATGGCACGCACTGGTTTGCATGAAACCAATCACGGCCTAGTATGACATTGTAGTTACCTTGCACCTCAGCGACAAAGAATGTGGTAGCCAAAGTTTTACTTCCCACCATGAGTTCCACATACATCACACCTTTTGCTTCAGTTTTTTCTTTGCCTTCAAATCCATTGAGCACCATGTTGGCCTTTATCAACTCTTCATCATGCAGCCCCAATTTTTTGAAGACCGAATACGGCATAAGATTCACCATAGCACCACCATCAACAAGCATCCGAGTGAGCGGTGATCCATTGATATGACCTCTGAGATACAACGGTTTCATATGCGTTACTAGGTCTTTTGGCTTCTCGAATATTGCATTTTTAGGTCCAAAATCCAGCTGAGCCACCTCCCCTTCCTCATTGACAGCACGAAACTCAGCAGGTAAGTAATATACCATATTGATATCCATACCTTCATGAACCGGCGTAGACTCATAGTCCAACATATCATCCTCTTCTTCAAGTGCATCCACCGATTCTGAAATTTGTCCAACTGAAGGAGAAGTAAGAAGTGTCGCAGACGATGTAATAGCTGTCGCATCGTCCTCCTTTGGTGGCACAGGTGCTGCTGTGATAGGTGTATAAGCGACTGCATCTTGTATTTGTTTAGGCCTCCACACTTGTTTTGTAGGCACCATGGGCCGAGTGTCATTGGACAACTTATCCCTTTGCTTCTCGGCTTCTTGTTTTGTCATCTCTTGACTCCTTAACCTCTGTAGTTTCCTCTTTTGTGTTTTTGTTAGCCCTGGAGGACACCACTTTGGCTGAGTGTATTTAGGATTTCTCATCTTTACTTGGCTGGTGTTTCCTTCAAGGTCATTAGCCGAGTGTTTTGGTGCGATAGCAAGTATCAGCTCAGTCGGATTGCTATGCATAATCGGCTGTTGTATGGTGAATGTTTCGGTGCCAAAGATGAGTGAGTCAGCATCGGTTTTTTCCTTGCCTTTGCTTGACTCGACCATTACGGCACTTGGCGATTTAACACGCCATTCTTGCTTGCCGACCCTTTTTGATTATCTTGCACTGGCCGATTGACACTATTGTTCAAACGGCCTTGTGTGGGATAAGAAAGTCTCTCATGAACGGGCCTCCTTTGTTCTGCCCAACCCGGATGAAAAGCATAAGGGGCCATTGGGGGCTACCACTATCCTCCATTGAAGTCTCCCATGTAATATGGTACATAGGGGAGAGGCGGTACCCATGGTCCTGGCGCCCACGACCCATATGGCCTTGCATGATGCTGAAATTCTTCCCGAGGAGGTGACCTTGAGCGCTTCAAATTTGGTGACCGGTTAGAGCTAGAACCGGCTGCATGATTGGCATACTTGGACAGCAACATATCAAAAGTTGGCTTGATTTTCTTGCGCTGCACTTTAGCTTCATTCGTCTTCCACTTGCCAACTTCTGGACTTTTGGGCTTGACAAATTTAACACGAGTATTTTCTTGCGCTTGCGGTTGCCCCCCGAGTGTAGGATTCTTGATGGTGATTTTGATTGTCTCCTTGCCACAGGGTTGTTTGTCAAGCACAACTTGTCTCCCCAAGACCTTGTCGCCCTCCTTGTCTTTCCTGGGCTCACCAACAATGACATTAGCTTTATTAGCAGATTCGGCAACCACCGGCCGAATGAGTAGCTTCTTTCCCTCCAAATCCATGGTATTCATCGGAAAAGGCTATTTATCAACTTGCATCTCAGAAAAGTTCAATCGTCCTTCATTAATGGCCGATTGTATCTGCCGTCGAAAAACATTGCAATCGTTAGTAGCATGAGAAAAAGAATTATGATACTTGCAATAAGCGCACCGTTCCAGCTCCTCAAACGGCGGTAAAGTATGAGATATTCTAATAATATTAGCCTGTAGCAAAGCATCAAATATTTTATCACAATTAGCAATCTTAAAAGTAAACTTCATCTCTTCATCACAATTCTTATGAATCGGTTTCAGCTCATTGCAAGTAAAGGGTTTGGCCTTAGATGGCCAAACAAATTCAGTAGAAAAAACATCACCCTCATCGTCCGAGTGATCGCTATCATATTCCACCATATTCATCTTTAGACGATCGACTTTGTATCTATGCACTTCTCTAAGGTCTTTGCTTCGGCTTTCCTGAGCCAAGGCCCTTTGTAAGACTTGGTTGATATTTAAGAACTCATAGCCTTCTAGCTTTTCTCTAATGGGAGTTCTCAAACCACTCAGCACTAGGTCCGCCAAGTCCCTCTCAGTTATCACCAAACTAAAACACCGGTTTTTTGTTTCTCTGAATCTCTTGACGTAATCGGAGACCGATTCATCATGCTTCTGTTTAACCGATGTTAGATGTGACAACTTGAGTTCATTGTCGCTGCTATAAAAGTGATCATGAAACTTCTGCTCTAGCTGTGACCAAACCCGAATGGAACCATGTGGTAAAGAAGAAAACCATGAAAATGCGGTACCAGTTAATGATAGAGAAAATAACCGCACTTTCAACTCATTTAGTGAGCCTGCTTCACCTAATTGTGCCAAGTATTGACTAACATGCTCCCATGTGGTTTTTGTGCCCTCTCCATTGAACTTAACAAAATCTAGAATCTTATATCCCGGAGGGCACTGGATGGCATCAAAGTACTCGGGGTACGACTTTTGGTAAATCCGATTCCGAGGTAACTCAACTCCAAAATTCTCTCGAAGCATCTTAGCCATCTCCTTTCTAAGATTAGCTAGACCATCATCCATAGTGGACGATGCAACTTGTGGCAGCGACATAGGAGGAGTAGGACTACTAGCAGTAGTTATGAACTGTGGCACGTATACCGAACTATAGTTCGGTAATGGCCGATTGGTTGTAGCTGTAGGTAGGGTTTGGTTCGGCGTTGCCACCGAACCTGGCATGCTCATAATAGGATTGATGGGTGCAGTCACAATCTGATTTGTTTGGGTAGGATAATAAGTCATCGGCACGGGAGGCGTCGATGCAATAGGTAAAGCCAGATTAGGGTTTTGCACACTAGCAACTAAACCATCATTACCACTAGACGAGTGAGATGTATTCTTCTGAGCATTAGTATTTTCTATGAAAGTTTGGTAGACTAGATTGTTACCATCAGCAATACGACTTTCAATCTCAGCCCACTGCTTAGGAGAAAAGGCAGTACTTACAGAGGTTTTAACCTGCTCGGCTTGAAGAGGAGGGAACTTGATTTCTTCAATCAGAGTGATGTTGCCTTGGCGATCCTTCTTGAACTTTGCAAGGAACTCCTGCAAGTCCTTCTCCTCGCGCGCCTTCTTGTACTCCTCATAAACTTGGCGATGATCGGCCGATATCTCATCAAGACTGGGCTTAATGATGTTATCGGCGTCTACCTCAGATGGCTTGGGAATATCAGACATGGTGGATGATGACAATTGATCTTTGTTCCCCAGCGGAGTCGCCAAAAAGTGTGTTGACACACGAACACGTCACGTGTACCCTCGACGCCGGGGGTGATGCACCGCAGCTCACGTCAAAGGAGACCCGACCGACAGCGCGATATGCAAGACAGTCGACGGGCGCTTTTGCAAACCCGAAAACCGCACACCCCCGGGAGGGACCCCGTCAGGGAGTGCGGCGGCTATGGGCTGCCCTAGGTCGATTCGCTCGCCCCTAGAGCCTCGGAATTCTCAGCTCTCAAACACGAAGAACAGCGAAGAACGAGAGAGATAAAACGTAGATGAAAAGGTAGTATATTGATTTGTTCGATTGTGTGTTGTTCAATCGGCCGTCACCCCCAACATATATAAGAGGCGGCTGGACTTCCCGTACAAGCAAAGGATTCATCTAGGCTTTCCTTACAATAAAATTACATCAATTCACGACCTAGAGTCCTAGTTCTGGTCCAACTTGGATTCAGCCCGAATCTGATCCAATCTTCTGTCTTGCTCCTTACGTGGGCCGTGGAATCTGCATATGACTTCCGATGGAGACGGTTCAAATATCAATTTTGTACGCTTCGATGAGGACAACAATCCGTATGTTGATCACTTTTCCAAATAAGGCCATCTTGAATACTCCACGGGGTCATCTTTAATTTCGAGTCGGACTCGGTCATGTAGCTGACTGGACCATCCGACTCTTGTAGCGTCTTTGCAGGTCGTATACTACGTCGAATGATGATGACTCCAAACACAAAGTTGACCGTTTCGACGTTACGAATAACTTTCATGTTGAACACTTCTTCATCCGAGTCCATCTAGATAATCATTTAATCCCATCTTTAGCTTCTGGTCAGATTGGCCTTGACAGTTTCCACCCAGCAAGCTCTTTTCCGGCAAGCTTTTCAGGCCCGGCAAGGTCTTCGCCCGGCAAGCTTTTCTCCCCGGCAAGCTTTCCTCCCCGGCAAGGTTTCACACCGGCAAGCTTCTCCGCCGGCAAGCTTTCCACGCCGACAAGCCCTCACATCGGCAAGGTTTTACCCCGGCAAGGTTTCATTCACCGGCAGAGGCCGAATACTTTCTCACTCAGGGCCGGCCCGCGAAGTGTTGCCTCTAACTTTTGCATACGAACCCGGATTCGTGACCATGCCAAAATCTGGTGTCAACACATCTGAACATAGCAAAAACATAAACAGATTCAGACTTAGTGAAAAACTGGAGCATGCAAAACAGTTAACGAGTAGGCATGTTTACGAGCTCGATGCACTCACTACGAGGTATTGCTTGACAAACTAAGCATACACTATCAAGAAGACATGGCATATAAGCTAGACATGGCAAGAACAACAACATAGTATGCACGGATCAACAACAACAACCTCGGCAAAATCGTTAAACAAGATAACAATCTGCCAGGAACATTTTATAGCAAAAGTAGAGCTCGATTAACTCAAGCTAGGTTGCTCCATAAATGCAAACAAAGACATGGATGGATAGAGCACCACAATATTAACAAAACATTCTTAGTGATCATCCTCAAAAGAGGCACGGATCACTAGGAAACAACATAACCATATGGCATAAAAACAAAAACAGAACAAGGATTTCGTGAAATTCCAAGTCCCTGAAATCAGCATCAACGATTAAGCTACTTTGCATGCTTGTGCTAGTCATCACAAAGATCACAAAAATACATGGCATACACCCCTGTAAATATGGCATGGCATTCTACAAAACACATGTAGAGCTCAGGATCATAGCATGCACACATTAATCATGGCAAAAATGACAAAAGTGCATTTGCTGAAACAGATCTGAAATATTCCTCACATAGCCCTCTTGCAACAGCATTTCGGGCATCAAGATGAGCTCAAATGAAAATGATGCAATGAGCTGAAATGATGTACTCATCGAGGTGAACATTTTGATATGCTACACACATGAATCGGGGCTACGGATGCAGAGTTATGGCATGCGGAAAAATGCTAAAAAATTAGGGTTACGAGGAAAAAGTCAATCCTCGTCCTAGATCTAGATCCGGGCACTGTAGCACGCGCGAGGAACGAGGTTTGCCGGATTCGTCGCTGGAGACGACGGAGCTCACCGGAGTTGATGGAACTTGCCGGATCCGCCGACGTGGGACTCGCCGGAGAGGATGAACGACGACGAGGGGCGGCGGAGGAGACCGGGCGGCGCGGGGAGGTCGCGGCTGAGGAGCTCGCCTCCGGCCGGCGACGAGGAGCTGCGGCCGGAGCGGATCTTGCAGCGGCACGACGAGCCGATGCAGGCGAATGGCGGCGCCGGATGGCGAAGGGCGGCGCGCGGCACCGGGCGCGAGGTAGAGGATCGGGCGAGGCGGCGGGAGGCGATGGGCCGAGAGGGCCGGACGCGGGCCCCGCAGGCCTGGTGCGGTCGGCGGGGATGCGGTCCCGCCCGGGACAGGTGGCGTCGGCGGATTGGTCGGCGGCGGCGGCGGACATGTCCGATCGGTGGGATTTTGTCCGGCAGTGGCGGGGACGAAAAAGACTAGGGTTAGGGTAGGAGAAGACCCGGAAATTTCGAGGGGAGACCTATTTATAGAGGTAGGGGGAGCTAGGAAGCTCCAAATGAGGTGCGGTTTGCGGCCATGCGATCGTGATCGAATGCTCTAGATGATGGAGGGGTTTAAGGTGGGTTTTGGGCCAGTTTGGAAGGGTGTTGGGCTGCAATACACACGAGGCCTTTTCGGTCCCTCGGTTAACCGTTGGAGTATCAAACGAAGTCCAAATGGTACGGAACTTGACAGGCGGTCTACCGATAGTAAACCAAGGCTGCATGACAAGTATCGGTCCAATCCGGAAACGTTTAACCCCCACACACGAAAAGAGGTAGAAAGGGACACCGGAGGACATAGGAGCGCCGGAATGCAAAACGGACAACGGGGAAAATGCTCGGATGCATGAGACAAACACGTATGCAAATGCAATGCACATGATGACATGATATGAGATGCATGACAAAGACAACACCAACAGAGACAAAAACCCGACAACGATCAAATAGAATAACTTAGTGCCGGAAACGGCAAGAGTTGGGATACAAATAAGGTAAATTACATCCGGGGTGTTACAACACTCCACCACTACGAAAGGATCTCGTCCTGAGATCTAGGACTGGAAAAACTCTGGGTACTCAGAACGGAGGTGATCCTCGCGTTCCCAGGTGGCTTCACGGTCGGAATGATGTGACCACTTGACTTTGAGGAATTTGATTTACTTGTTGCGAGTCTTGCGCTCAGCTTCTTCAAGGATAGCAATGGGGTGTTCACGATAAGAAAGGTCTTCTTGGAGATCAATGTCTTCGAAGTTGACGGTGCGGTCAGGGTTCTTGAAGCACTTGCGGAGTTGAGACACGTGAAACACGTCGTGCACGTTTGCGAAGTTGGAGGGAAGCTCAAGTTGATAAGAGAGATCGCCTCTCTTGCTGACGATCTTGAAAGGACCCACGTATCTAGGGGCAAGCTTCCCTTTGATACCGAAGCGACGAGTACCTTTCATTGGAGAGACGCGGAGGTATACATGGTCTCCGATCTCGAAAGCCAAATCACGATGCTTACTATCATAGTAACTCTTCTGGCGCGATTTCATGTCTTTGAGATTACCACGAATGACTTTGCACATCTCTTCTGCCTCTGTGATCAAGTCATTTCCAAGAAGTTGACGTTCACCAGTCTCTGGCCAGTAAAGAGGAGTACGGCACTTCCTGCCATAGAGAATTTCAAATGGGGCCTTGCCCGAACTCGCTTGGAAGCTGTTGTTGTAGGAGAACTCGGCATATGGAAGACAATCTTCCCACTTCATACCAAAGGAGATAACGGAAGCCCTGAGCATATCTTCGAGAATCTGATTGACACGCTCGACTTGGCCGCTAGTTTGGGGATGAAAAGTTGTGCTGAAACGGATGTTGGTGCCCATGTCCTTATGAAAAGAATCCCAAAACTTGGAGGTGAAGATAGCACTAGCTTGTACTTGGGTTGACTCTTGGCAATCCCAATCTTCACCTTCTTCACCATAGCATCAAGAAGTTGAGCCTCGCGAATCTAATCTTCCAAAGTAGGAGAGACTTGGAGGTTGGGGAGGAAACCTTGAGGAACAACTTGCAGATTGAGTTAGCGGAAAGCTTCACAAAGCTCGGGTAGGTAAGGCTTGAGAATCAAACTGTTGCAGTAGCCTTTCTGCTCAATGTGTCAGCAATTACATTGGCCTTGCCTGGAGTATATTGGATGCTCGGATTATACTCTTGAATCATTTCGACCCAACGAGTATGCCTGAGGTTGAGATTAGGCTGAGTGAAGATGTACTTGAGACTCTTGTGGTCAGTGAAGATGTCCACTTTTCGTCCCAATAAGAGATGTCTCCAAGTCAAAAGAGCATGCACAACTGCCGCCAACTCGAGGTCGTGAGTGGGGTAGTTCTTTTCATTGGGCTTCAACTGGCGAGAGGTATAGGCCACAACTTTCTTCTCTTGCATCAACACTGCACCAAGACCTTGAAGAGAAGCATCACAGAAGACCTCGAATGGTTTGGATTCATCAGGAGGAGTCAGAACTGGAGCAGTGACTAATTTCTCTTTTAGGGTGTTGAAAGCGATGTCACATTCAGGAGACCAAACGTACTTGACGTGCTTCTGGAGAAGGTTGGAAAGAGGCTTCACGATCTTTGAAAAGTTCGCAATGAACCTTCGACAATAGCTTGCGAGCCCAAGGAAGCTGCGGAGTTGCTTCACGTTCTGAGGTGGTTCCCAATTCACAATTGCAGACACCTTCTCCGGATTAACCTCTATGCCCTTGGTAGAGATGTTCTGCCCAAGGTAGAGAACCTCATCGAGCCAAAACTCGAACTGTGAAAACTTCGCATAGAACTGATGTTCTCTGAGCTTATCCAGCACCAAACGCAAGTGCTTGGCATGATCCTCCTTGTTCTTGGAAAAGACCAAAATGTCATCGAGGTAGACCAAGACGAAGTCATTTGTGTAGGGGTTGAAGATGAAATTCATCATGCGAGAGAATGATGGAGGAGCGTTGACGAGGCCGAAAGACATGACAGTGTATCCATACGGAGATCAAGCTTGCAGAATACTTGAGCACCTTTGAGTTGTTCAAACAGCTCATTGATGTTGGGAAGTGGGTACTTGTTCTATATAGTCTTCTTGTTCAATGGACGGTAGTCAACACAAAGTCGGTCCGTTCCATCCTTCTTCTTTACTAAAAGAACTCCACAACCCCACAGAGAAGAACTAGGTTAGATGAGACCCATTCGCTCTTGTTCATCGAGTTGCTTCTTCAGCTCCTTCAACTCTTTAGGTCCCAGCTTGTAAGGATGTTTGCAAACAGGTTCCGTGCCAGGCTCAAGGTCGATGACGAATTCAACTGGCCGGTGCGGAGACATTCCTGGAAGCTCTTCTGGAAAGACGTCTTGATATTCGCAAACGACTGGAATTTGAGAAATGGCATGCAGTTCACCCTTCTCATTGAGAGAAAACAGTCGAATGGTATCATCCCTTGCGGCAAAGACAATTACATCCTCAGATGAATGAGTCAATTGAATCTGCCTGGCAGCACAATCAAGTTGAGCCTTGTGCTTAGAAAGCCAATCCATTCCAAGAATAAGTTCAATATCCGAGTTACCAAGGACCACTGGAGAGGACAGAAACTTGTAGTCGCCCAACGTGATAGAGACATCGGGAGCAACCAAACTAGAAGTCAAAAGCTTGCCGGGAGAAACAACTTGCATGACTTTGGGCATAACCTCAGTATCAACATTGTGCTTCGATGCAAATAGGAATCACAAGAAAGAATGCGATGCACCAGTGTCAAAAAGTACTTTTGCAGGAACATCGTTAACAGGAAGGTTACCCATGATGACATCTAACGAGTCCTCTGCCTGAGCTGCGTTCAACAAGTTGACCTCTGATTGACCACTGCGGTACTTGCAGATCTCACAGGAAGAGGAGGAGGAAGATGCCTCTGATTGAAGCATTTGTTGGCATAGTTACCCTTCTGTTGGCACTTGTTGCACGTGACCTCCGAGAGTGGACGGTGATACGGAGCACTTGATCTTGGAGCTTGAGACGAAGTCTTGTTCTGAAAGCCAGGGTTGGGTGGGTGGGAAGATCCATTGCCACCTTTGCTCTTCTGCTGATAAGGCTGACGGAACGGAGGAGGAGGCAGCCAATACTTTTGCTGCTTAGCCACTTGAGTTGAGGAAGAAGGAGTTGCATCTCTGACTCGCTTCTTGGAAGCATCGCACTTCAGTTGGGCAGCCTCTTGCTTCATTTGCATGTTGTAAAACTCATCGTACTTCTTGGGCTCAAAAAGGACGAGAGCTAGCTGGAGTTCTTCTCTGAGACCACCCCTGAACTGGTATATCATGCTCTTCTCGTCGGGGACGTCTTGCTTAGCAAAATGGGCGAGCTTCTGAAACATGATGTTGTACTGGTAAACAGACATAGTGCCTTGCTTCAGGTTGCGGAATTCCTCACGCTTGCTTTCAACAACACTCTGAGGAATGTGATGAGCTTTGAAGTCTTGACGGAATTCATCCTAGGTAATCACACGGCCTCCTCTGGAATCTTTGTATTGCTGAAACCATTCTGCAGCTTGGTCTTTGAGTTGGAAGGAGGCAAACTTGACAAAGTCCTCAGGCCTGACGTTACTGCACTCAAAATGCTTGCATATGTCCACGAGCCAATCATCAGCGTCTGAGGCCTCGACACAGTTGATGAAGGTCTTTGGCTAGTTAGCAAGGAACTGTTTGAGTGTAGCAAACTGATTCTGATTGTTGCCATGGCCTTGGTTGCGCTCTTGCAGAATTTGCATGATCGGCTGCGTGTTTGCATTGGTAGCGGCCATCACAGCTTGCCATGCCTCCGGAGGTGGAGGTGGTGGTGGCGGATCCTGATTCTGGTTCTGACCCTTAGCAGGAGCCATCCTGAAGAGGGTGACATCTGTTAGCATCTTCACTGAAATATATTCAAGCTGAATCGAACGGATTGAAATTGCAACTTATAGTCTTCACATCCGAACAAAATGAACGAATGCATTCCAATTGAAGTGGTCACATTTCCATAAATTGAGAAGCCACTAGATAGAGGTAGAAGAAAAACAACAAGGTACGGACAAGAACAAATACTTGGTGAGGATTACCCAATCCCAAACCAAATATCCGCGGAAGAAGAACTGGAGCTACAAGAATTCCCACCTATGAAAATCCCGAACCTTTCCGGTTATGCAATCAGGTGTTGGGGATACAGGGGAAGCATAATATCTCACCCAAATCTAGCAAATCCTACATCCAGCTGTATCCATCCTTCAACACATAACCGAGAGAACTTCGGAAATCATTTACCTCAACCTTCGAAAAGCATCCATTATACAAGTTATGGCAATACTCCCTAACTCCCGCCCCAGTACTGGGTGGCGTCGAGGTTATCTCACCAACAACTACATAAAAGAGATTTTCGATTTCGACAAAACTCAGGTATTCCAGAATCTCAATGATAAAATTGTGACGACAACACCTCGGAGCTCAACTCCCCGGGACACTGCCACAACCCCTAAATGTCAGGAGGCACCAAGAACAATGTTCTCGTCACAAAACCATCGGAACGATTCCAAGATACCCACGTGATCCTAAAAGAATTTTTGTGAAATTTGAGAAGAGAAGAGTCAAAACTCTACGTCGGGATGCCTCACCAGATCGATGAAGGGACTGAGGAGTAAAAAGAATTCCTAACTCTCCGATATATATAATCCTAAAGGACTCAAAAAAAATTTCTAGACTCAACAACACGAATGATTCGATCAAGTAGGGGGCTCCTAAGGTCGGGGAAGGCTCTGATTACCAACTTGTAACGCCCTCGATGCGGCTATATCTCCTACGTGTCGAAGCACGACTTAGAGGCATAACCGCATTGAAAGCAATGTCACAAGTGAGGTAATCTTCGCAAACAACCCATGTACATAAATAAAGGGGAAAGGTACATAGTTGGATTACACTCGCCACGTCACACAAATACATAAATAAGTCATTACATTCATCCAATACACTCAGGGTCCGACTACGGTACCAAAATAAAGATCAACCTCCAAATGCGACAACGTCCCCGATCGCCCCAACTGGGCACCACTACTGATCATCTGGGAAGGACACATAGTAACGACGAGAGTCTTCATCGAACTCCCACTTGAGCTCGGTCATATCATCTGGAACGGTATCATCGGTCCCTGCATCTGGTTTTAGAAGTAATCTGTGAGTCACGGGGACTCAGCAATCTCGCACCCTCGCGATCAAGACTATTTAAGCTTATAGGTAAGGTATGATGTGGAGCTGCAGCAAGCGACTAGCATATATGGTGGCTAACATATATGCAAAAGAGAGCGAGAAGAGAAAGCAAAAGCACGGTCGAACAACTATGATCAAGAAGTGATCCTAGAACAACCTACGTCAAGCATTACTCCAACACCGTGTTCACTTCCCGGACTCCGCCGAGAAGAGATCATCACGGTAACACACGCGGTTGGTGCATTTTAATTAAGTTAAGTTTCATGTTATCTACAACCGTACATTAACAAATTCTCATCTGCCCATAACCGCGGGCACGGCTTTCGAAAGTTCAAATCCCTGCAGGGGAGTCCCAACTTAGCCCATCACAAGCTCTCACGGTCAACGAAGGATATTCCTTCTCCCAAGACAATCCGATCAGACTCGGCATCCCGGTTACAAGACATCCTCGACAATGGTAAAACAAGTCCAGCAACACCGCCCGAATGTGCCGACAAATCCCGATAGGAGCTGCACATATCTCGTTCTCAGGGCACGCTCAGATGAGACATCCTACGAGTAAAACCAACCCTCAAGTTGCCCCGAGGTGGCCCCGCAGTCTACTCGGTCGGACCAACACTCAGAGGAGCACTAGCCCAGGGGGTTTAATAAAGATGACCCTCGGGCTCCGGAAACCCAAGGGAAAAGAGGCTAGGTGGCAAATGGTAAAACCAAGGTTGGGCATTGCTGGAGGAGTTTTATTCAAGGCGAACTGTCAAGGGGTTCCCATTATAACCCAACCGTGTAAGGAACGCAAAAATCCGGGAACATAACACCGAAATGACGGAAACTAGGGCGGAAAGAGTGGAACAAAACACTAGGCATAAGGCCGAGCCTTCCACCCTTTACCAAGTATATAGGTGCATTAAGATAAACAAGATAATATTGTGATATCCCAACAATAAACAACGTTCCAACAAGGAACGATCTCCAATCTTCCCCTGCAACTAGCAACGCTATAAGAGGGGCAGAGCAAAGCGGTAACATAGCCAAACAACGGTTTGCTAGGACATGGTGGGTTAGAGGTTTGACATGGCAATATGGGAGGCATGATAAGCAAGCGGTAGGTATCATAGCATAGGCATAGCAAAAGAGCGAGCATCTAGCAAGCAAAGATAGAAGTGATTTCGAGGGTATGGTCATCTTGCCTGCAAAGCTCTCAGAGTTGCTTTGATCCTCGTAAGCGAACTCAACGGGCTCCTCGTTCACGAACTCGTCTCCCGGCTCTACCCAAACAAGAACAACAAGCAAAAGGAGCACAATCAACCATGTGCAATGCTCAAGCAACATGATGCAAACATGGTATGATATGCGGGATGCGGTATGTGATGCATATGCATGATTTGGAAAGGAATGATTAAACCTGGCCTCATCATGGAAATCCAAGAGTGCCACTGGAAAGGTGAGTTGATTTCGGTTGAAATCGATATAAAGATCACCGGAATCGGATGCACGGTTTGGAAATGGCAAGCAAAACAAATATGGCACCGGTCTGCGATAAACAGCAAGTGACCAACTAAATGCATCAAGATAAACATGCAACAGCACTCAAACATAACAACAAAATACATGGCAGGGATCCACTCATGATTCTTGACAAAAGATGAACACTGAGCTATGGCTAATTCATCCATTAACATGTTCAAACAAGCATGGCAAAAGTGCAAAAGATTACTGGTTTCAGACTTGGTGAAATAACAACAAATCAGGAATTTATCATCAGGAAGCAATCTTTAGAGCATGAAACTACATGCTACTGGAACATATCATGGCAAAGCAAGGAATGGCATGAACCTACTCAGAGCACATAACAAAAGTCCCTTAGTGACCTTGAGCCAAAAGGGATCAGAAAATACAATTGTAAGCACGTGAACATAGCAAAAACATAAACAGATTCAGACTTAGTGAAAAACTGGAGCATGCAAAACAGTTAACGAGTAGGCATGTTTACGAGCTCGATGCACTCACTACGAGGTATTGCTTGACAAACTAAGCATACACCCATCAAGAAGACATGGCATATAACTAGACATGGCAAGAACAACAACATAGTATGCATGGATCAACAACAACAACCTCGGAAAAATCATTAAACAAGATAACAATCTGCAGGAACATTTTATAGCAAAAGTAGAGCTCGATTGACTCAAGCTAGGTTGCTCCATAAATGCAAACAAAGACATGGATGGATAGAGCACCACAATATTAACAAAACATCCTTACTGATCATCCTCAAAAGAGGCACGGATCACTAGGAAACAACATGAACATATGGCATAAAAACAAAAACAGAACAAGGATTAGCTCAGTGGCTATGCGGCCCTTGAATAGCACTTGATATTGAGGCTTGGCAGCCTATGAAGGCCTTGTTTTTCTGGTTTGTATTTGCTTTGAACATTTTTTTAGGTTCATCTTTTGTGCCGTATTGATATATGGTTTAAAATTGGTTAGGGCCATGTCGCCTTGATCCTTATGATTCATGTTTGAATCTATCCGGAGTTTTGATAAACTGATCTTGCTCTGGGCGATAAGTCGCCTGTATGCTTTGATTATGCACTTGGAGTTCTACGCTCTAAGTTTTTGGAATGTTACCCTTGCTACATATTGTGTTGTAAGCCGGCAGTATGAACTGATTTCAGAGGCCATGTAGCCTTGATTATATGACTCATAATTGAGCATCTTTGGGTTTGATGACCTGCCCTGATAGCGGACGTTAAGTCGTCAGGATATCTTTGCCTTGAGCAATCAAAATCATGATATTGCATGCCTACGAGTCAATACCCGCGACGGATTATAATTATTGAGGTATCACCATGATGTCAAATCTCCATGTATGTTTTCCAATAATGGTATGAATATTCGGGTTTTTGATAACCCGACCTGGCTTTGGATGTTAAGTCGCCAGTGTACTTAGATTGTGCAATTGGTGTTATGCGCTATGAATCTTTGGGCTGTCAACCTCATTGGATATGATGATGTAAGCCGACAGTGTGAACTAAATTCACAGGTATATTTTGTACTTGTTATATGAAGATGTGAGGTTTGATAACCCGCCCTGGCTTTGGACGTTAAGTCGCCAGTATATTTTGAATTGCGCCATTGGAATCATGCGCTTATAAATCATTGAATTGTTACCCTCACTGGATGTGGCGATGTAAGCCGACAATTTGAGCTAATTTTCCAGGTATGTTTTCAAATTTTTGGATGAATATGCGAGGTTTGATAACCTTCCCTAGCTTTTTACTTTAAGTCGCCGGTATGTTTAGGCTTGAATGGTCTTAATTCTAGTCTTTTCCATAATTGCATAAGACTATATTATGTTTGGGTTGTTACCCGCCCTGGCTTTTGACGTTAAGTCACCAGGGTATATGTTGTTTAAACTTTGTGTAGGACATGCAGAGCTTTACACATAAAGATACTACTATTGCTCATATGAATCATTGCGTTTAAGCCCATCATCTGGCCATCTGAAAATATTTGTCGGGTTATTCTGCTCCGGGTTATATCTTATCTTATCTTATCTTATATTTACTAATTGGAGGCACCTTTCTTGATCTCTCATTAATCCACATCATCAAAATTAATTAAACCGTTAGATTATAAAATTTACGACCAGGATGAAAAGACAACTTGCGTAACGCAGATGATCCAATTAAAACCATTACCGTGCGCATCAAGGGCGTAGCCTTGCGCTAGCCACGTCGGCAGAACGAGCCGAGCGAGGTACTGTGCGGGCTGTTCGTTTTCACTGGGCCACGTGTGTGTTATGCCCCAGCCCAATCGCAGCCCTAGCCCCGTTTCCAATCCCACCCCCCGCGAGTCCTCCCCTTCTCCCTCTCCCTCCTCTCTCTCTCAGTCGTCCGCAGCGGCGGCCGCTGCCGACCTACCTCCACGGCTTCTGCTCCTCGCGCTCTATATGCTCCTCCACCGCATGGATTCGTCAATCCCATCCTTCTGTGGTTTCCTGCATCGGTTTTACCCATCTAGGGTTTCGGTGTGGTCGACCTACTCGTCGCCAGCGATGCTCTAGTGCGTTGGTTCGTTCGTCTCCGTCTCCTGCCGTGCTCTCTCGTGGTGTTGTGCCTCCTAGATGGCGCTCCTGTGCCTCGGATGCACGCCCCTCTCTCCCGAGCTCGATGAGAAGCAGTGGTGCCCCCTTTCTCCTGAGCTCCAAATCCATCCCAACAGCGCTAAGGTAACCAGCGGCAGAGGCTCCCACCTAGCACCTCTCTCCTCCTGCCCCCTCCTTCTCCTCCTATGTGTTTTCGATTTTTTCTGCGTGTGCTTGCACGTTCATGGATGTAGAGGTAGCAGATTATGTTTTCTGTGTAATATTTCATAAGCTTAAACTTCAAGGAGTAGATGTAATGCTATTGTCTTTTGCCTCCCTCCATGTTATCAGTATGGGTGCCATCTTCTTATCTCAGATTCTTCCAATCTTATCATCTTTATTTCACTTTCTCTCACATTTTTCCTTATTTTTGGCTTGTTTGATAAGTTCAGTTTGTGAAGGGGAGCCTTGGCGCAGTGGTAAAGCTGCTGCCTTGTGACCATGAGGTCATGGGTTCAAGTCCTGGAAACAGCCTCTTACAGAAATGTAGGGAAAGGCTGCGTACTATAGACCCAAAGTGGTCGGACCCTTCCCTGGACCCTGCGCAAGCGGGAGCTACATGCACCAGGTTGCCCTTTTTTGATAAGTTCAGTTTGTCTTGCTGCAGGGATCCTAATTTAGGTTCTACTCCAATCAACAAATAGAGTGCAACCCTTGAGTTCATCCCGATACAGTGGCAGTCACATAAGATGGAGCATGGAAATGGATGAGCAGGTACCACGTTGCTGCCTCCCTCCCATCCATCCAACCTTCGTCATGTGTTGGATCCAACAATAGATATATGTATACTATATTAAAAGCCTTATCACTTATATTCTCATATGGGGAATCTAGGTTTCATTCAGGCCATGCACGTTATTCAGTTTCACACTATCTTGCATAAATTCAGGTCTGGTTTTGTGCGTGATTATTTACATTTCACGCTTTAAGGATTGTTCGGTTCATGCAACGTGTTGTTCCAGTAGTTCATGATGATAAGGTCTGACTCCAAGATATACTAGCATTTTATTTTTAGTTTCAGTGGTAGCAGGTCAATGAACCATTGGTGTACAACATTTAAGCAAGCAATTTTTATGCATTTTTATTTTTAGCACATAGTATTGAGTATGTTCTAACCGTGCAACTTGAGAGATTCCTTGCCAACGTGACTTATACAATTCTCTGAACTCTTATGAAATATGCAGCAGGACTCGTTACAGTGTGTCGCCTTTGAATGAGAGCTGCAATATTTCTTTTGTAGCTGCATGGGTACCAATTTTTTGTTATCCCTGATCCTTCCAAAATTAAGTTTAGAGAGATCAAAATGTTACATGCTCAAGGGCGCCGAGGAGTGTACTACTCAATTCAGTTCTATAAGAATCATACTGAAAAATCTCCTCGCATTATCAGGTATTACTCAGTTTTTACATTTGCATCAAGTAGCTAAACTGAACACTGAATAAACACACCATAGTTAATAAACCAATTTTTACTTGAAAGAGCATTTTGTAACTGAGAATATTGGCACTTGGATGATGGTCTCAAAAGTAAAAGAATTTTTTAATCTGCTTAGACAGTGGCAATTCTTATACTGATATTTGTTATAGCAGACTTATACTAATTTCACATGGTTTTAACTTTTAGGATCCCATAATTATGGGAGCGAAGAAATTAGCGCTTTACAGATTTCAGTGATCAAATCATTTAGTTAGTATGTGTCTCTGTTATTTTCTTTTCAGTTTGACAAGGAACATGCCTATGGTATCAGACATGATTTTGGAAAAGAATGGAAACAAATGGGAGTCTCTTATTTAATGCACATAACTCAAAAGGATCTTGGGGTTGTTAATAAATTTCACTTTCTTTTTACAGGGTGATAGCTCTTTCAAATGGATGAAAGCTCATCTATGTGACACGTGGTTTTGGTGAACTGATTGCCCTTATCGACATTTTAGGTATATAATATTATTCTTAGTACCTTGTAGATAACACTTAATAGAGTAAATAAATACCTATTTTCTGTCGCTACTCCGAACATTATGTTAGCATTAGTTGCCTCGAAGTGTATGTCTATGGAGATTATCCATGTCCGCGTAAATTCTTGAGATGACCTAAATTGCAAATTGTTGAATTCAACCAAATCCAAGAAATTTACTGGGTCACCCTTCCAGTTACTTATTTGTTATTTAATCATGTCTTCATGTTATGGAATCAATTATAGCAGAATATGACTCCTCTTGGTTATTTGCCTGTGGAGCAAAAAGGTATATGTTGTATTCTAGAACACCTACCAGTCTATATTTGAAACAGAAAAACCGACCACTTAGTTATTTGTTATTATGTTCTCTTGTGCTGGATGCTCTAAAATAAAACAATTTTATGGTTTCCTTTCCATGTTTATATACATAGTATTTTTCGGAAATTCTTTTTGCTTATCGAATATGCAAGTTTACACATTGTTATTATGCTACTGTGCAAATTCTCCAGCAGTCTGATATTGTAAGTTGTATATTATGCTTTGCATCTTTTTCCAGAATGATGTTGCCTTTTTGCATGGGTATTGTGTTGTACTATAAATGTTGTATTGGCAAATGTTTGTCTGAATGCCCTTTTTTATTGCAACGCCGGGTTACCACCACACGAGAGGGTCAGCCCGCCATCCAATTCAGATGACCTTGTCTGACCTACGGGAGCAACCAGCACGGGCCAGCTATGGATTTGCTCGAGGAGGTGTTCTACGAGGAGGTTGATGCTGCATTTTCCGAGACGTGATGTCGCCTTCTTGTGTTAATTGGGCCTGAAGATTTTGAGTTTGAATTATGTGCAGGAATTCGACCCCATAAAGTACATTATGGAAAATATTTCGGAAGAAGCGTGTGATGCCACCTATTTCTATAAGAAGGTCAGTGTGTCATTTATAATCACCTGAAGTCATTATCACCACAGTGCATGCTATGCAAATTGCATCCCAAATTAACCATGTTTAATGATCTACTATCCTGGATTCCTTGCCAAAAACATGTTCTGGGAGGAATATTTAGTTCTGATATCCTCTTGTCAAGATATTAACAACACATCCTTGCCTTTAGCACAGATATTTAACCGGTTAATATATCTGATTTGCTTACTTGATCAACCTACGTATGAACCTTTTGTATAGTATTTTAATTGGTCAACATACTTGTAGATCTGTTTCTTAGACAACGACCAGTCTTGGCTATAGAAACTTGCTCGCTGTAGTGATAGTATCTTGTAAAGGACGCAGATAACTCTTATTATTCCTATAAAAAATAAAATAAATAATAGAATCTGCTTATGCTGAGAACTATAAAATATATTGTGCTCATACTAGTAGAATATGCTAGAGATGTCGAAAATGGCCACAATCACACTTCTTGCTTTCTGCCATACTAACACACTTGGTTGTGTAATCAGAGCCCATATGTGGTTGCTATGATTGTGTGTCAGAGTCTAATTAGCTAGGGGGTTAGTTAATGGTTGTGTGTTGGGAGTCTAACTATCTCAGAGATTCTTTACCACCACCTCCCGAGCCAAGAGCGGACATAGCGACGAAGCAAGGCATCTCAAACATAAATATTGCCTTAACTTCTTGTTCAGAAGGTTGATCTTAACTTCTTGATATTCTCTATTTGATACTAATAACTGAGAATCCCTCCCCAAATTAACCCGGCCATTTTGCTACGTAGCCAACTCTTACTTGAATCGATACATCTCAGCTCATGTTCTCAAATCAGTCAAGAGGTTATTGCGTGCTCAGTCTTATCTACAGATTAATTATTTTCTTCAAGCCAACAGTCTTCTCTATGTATATCTAACCACATAGGGAGTTCTTACATGTTTATAGTTGTATTAATCTTCATACATTTGACAGGTGCACAAGGTACCATGCAAGCAACTAGGCCGGCTGCGATCATGCTGCAGGGGCTGAATATATTTGTATCTCTGTAAGGCATTTTAAGGCTGCCTTAAGACACGAGGAAGTATGCCTTTACTTTTGGACACTGCCATGTGCCATCCATTGCTTTTGAACCACCATAATCATTCATGTAACTCTTAAGAATACATTCTCTGAGTGTGTTGTTTTTGTACAACTCTATCTTAAAATTGCAGCTAGGAACTTGCACGACCCAGTACTAAACATGCATGTACTTTGAGTGTGATGAAAATAACACCCTGTGTTACAAATAAGAAAGTGGAAGGGGCGTGTCCATACCTGGCAGCGCCCCAGTTTCCTCTCAGGAGGCCTGCAATGGCGGGCCCTTCTTTGCTTCTTCCTCCTTCGCCAGGTATTAGTATTATACCCATGATCTTCAAGTTTAATATATGATGTAGGTCAGAGGCCTCTCTTAAAATTGCCGTAATCATGAAATTATTATCACCTATATAATACCTGAAACTAGCACTCTTAATAATGATAAATTGTTCATTCTACCTAAAAATATTCTAAGTATGCGAGGCTAGCTTTTCAAACATAAATGTTTGGCTCTTTTTGTGTGCGTCTATATTTGTTCCATAAAGTATCATTTGAACCATTGTGCTTAAATAAACATTGAAAGGCTTAATTTTTGTCTTTCTGATGCCTTTTCGTAAAGAACTGATGATCGATAGTGACAACATTACACATGATTAAGCTGTAGCACTAAGTTGTCCCTATGATTCGTATATCTGAGTGAAGTATAAGGATCTATCTGATCAATCCATTTAACTGTTTTCAGGGTGGTTTGGTGTGCGAAAAACTGTTGGACTTGATAGTTAATGAGCCTGTTGTTATCATGGAAGAAGGTTTTCCTAATGCCATACAACGTGGATAATCAATTAAAGAGATGCGGACATCAGAGTTGAGGTGAAAATTTGAGGATTGAGTGATTGACTAATGATATAGTTTTTAAATTGTGCTTGCTGATAAGAAACACTCCATGTTTTTGGCTGGTTTATTGTGTGAATGGATTGCCGCTCGTCATGTGTTCCTGCTTATGCTTCACCGATGACCAGATCTAAAATTGTCTTTTGGTTTGTCAGGACTTGTACGCATTGCACACTCGTCCGGTTTCCTTCACATTCCTTGTTGATTTTTCTTTGCTTAGAGTTTTACTTGTTGGCTTTGCTCTGGGTTAATCATAGTTGTTGTAATTGTTGGTATGTGGCCTTGTAATTCATTCAAAGCGACATAAATTCAACTGATCCTGGTGAGGAGTGTGTTGTGCATGATTGATCTGTTGCTCGACGGCGCAGCAGAGTGTCGACACAATCGCTCTGTTCCAGAGTGCGTGGCTATTTAGTTTTGTACTATCTGTAGCTTATTCTGCCATGCACCTTTGCATTGTTGGCTTTATGTTAGAAAAATGAACCTAACTATTGCATTTTAAATAAAAGTAAATCGCTGAAGAGTATCTATCTTGGCCTTTTTTAGCTCATAAGGTAACTTCTGATCATCCATGCAGACACATCCAAGGGTTCCTATTATGCCACCCTAATTTTTTATTTCCTTACTACTGATGTTGTCCTTCTAAGTAGGTGTAGCATTTCTAACATAAAAATATCATTTCCATTTACTAATATATTTAGTCATGTGAGAATGCTCCAATCTTATATATTGGGGGATCTGAGTTTATATTAAATTCCTGAATGCTGGTTAGTGCTTGTATCAGTCACTATCACGTGATGTGTTCACTACTTTTTTGGGAAATCAGGGAAAAGATATAATAATTCTTGACTTATCCTGTGATGTCATGCGTTCGCGCTCTTGTTCAATTTTCCCTTGATCCAAACACAAGAAATGATAATATGTATGGTTCTTTACTTTCTTTATCATTTATAGGTAGTTTCAAATGATGGGAAGATGGTTAGGTGACGAGTGCCCTCTCTGATGTGGATGCTGAAGAAGTTCAGGTTAGAATGTAATCCGTCGGATCATCTATTTGATATGTCATGCGTCTAAAACTTACGTATTTTCTATACTCAGTCTTGAATTATTGTTGCTGAAAAATTACCCGATGATCAGGTATCGATGTTTGTTAGCATGATTAATTGTGGATGCAATGTTCAAGATTGATATTATCTGCGATTGTCGCATCATGCTAGGAACTGACGAGGGCAACCATCACCACCAATTAGTTAGAGTTTCGCCACCACGCAAACATCCGTGAAGGAGACATCTCCCATCGCAAGGCGCCTCCTCACCCTCACCGTGCATCGGCTCTAGACGCACAATGGACGTATGAATATAATCTATTTTTGTGCGAACCTCTTAAGTATAATTTATGATGTGTTGAACCTTGACTCTGCTTTTGTACCTCCAATGTGTTGCTTTTGGAAGCTAGCATATATGCTGTCGTGCATGTAACCTCTAAAATTGCTACTCATCAGGTCTAATTGTATCTGTTTATGTCTATAATGCGACTGATGTATCTGTTAATTTTTGCTGCTTTGCTCTGTTTCAAATATCAGTTTCTTGACACAAACATAACATAGGCTCATTAGTATAGATATGACGGTGGAAAGGGCGCGTCCTACCTGGCACCGCCCAGCTCCCACTCAAGCGGCGCGCCAGGGCGCGCTCCAACCACTAGTCCTATGAAAAACGGACCTGACACGTCCAACTTATAGTCAAACGAAACAAACAAACTCCACCCGCAGAAAAAAAAAAGCTTCATGTAAAAAAACTCCACCCATGCGCACAAATTAGGAAGGAAAGCTGCCATTTAAACAAGAAAAAAACTCCACTAAAAAAAGACTCACGTAAAAAAGAAACAAACAAGGAAATCCTCACGTAAAAATTCCTCATGTAAAAAAAAACTCCACCCGTGCCCACAAATTAGGAAGGAAATCTGCCGTTTAGAACGCAAACGATAAAGTACCAAAACAAATCTATCTATAGAAAGGAAACAAATCGACGATCCGGCTGATTGCCACTGAAAAAGAATTGCAGACAAACAAGAAAATCCTCACGTAAGGAAAACAAGGAAAGCATCCATCTGTTCCCACAAATAAAGAAGGAAAGCGTCCATTAAAAATTCTGTTGATAATAAAATACCAAAACAAATCCAACGATAAAAAGGAAAAGAATCCACAATCCGGTTGATTGCCCGCGAAATAAAAATATGCCTCAATTAATCCAGATAAACAAAATCAATTAACCGTTAGATTCCAACACTACTAGAAAAAGACCTACTAATGGCGCACCAGTTTTGCCTACTAATGGCGCATCACTGGTGCGTCATTAGTATCATGCCACTAGTATTTATTACTAATGGCGCACCACAGGTGCGCCATTAGTATCTGGTATACTAATGGCGCACCACCCAGTGCGCCATTAGTATATAACACCATGCGCCATTGGTATGCCTCCCAGGGCCATATTTAACCATGTGCTTTGGCACACTAATGGCGCACTGCGGATGGATGCGCCATTAGTATACTTGGCATACTAATGGCGCACTCTATAGTGATGCGCCATTAGTATAAATATTAGGTTTTATTTTTTTTTACTTTTCTGATTTTTGCACAGGTTACAAAATATATTATTTGACTGAATATAGACAGTAGCACACAGCAACAGCAGATTCGTCGAATACAATAAAAGATTAGTCTCCGAATACAATTCATCATATTAGTCTCTGAATTCAAAAGACCGAACAAAGATAAAACATTACAAGTCTCGAGACCGCGAGTATCGAGTTTGTCGGAAGTAATACTAATCCTAAGAAGTCCTACTAATCATCATCATACAACTTCTACTCGTTATTCATAACAAGTCATACGATCATCATCTTGATAGTCATCAAACCAACCCTACTTAATTGTTCTTAGCACATGATCATCAGTATTAGGCAGGACCTAAATACCCTATTTAAGCTAAAATAGCATAAAACAATATAGACCCTGACTCTCCATTATGGAGAATGGAGAACATCCTGTCTCCAATTCTTCCGCTTCGCTTCCTTTTGCTTCCAAGAAGCTCCTTACGACTGTCCATACATTTTTTCCATCATTTGATTTTCATGTCTCCACTTCTTTTAGAAATCTCGTATGGATAGTTGAGATTCGTAGGACGACCTGGCTGTATGTTCAAAATATTAACACTACCTTTCTGATACATCATATGAGGCACACAATTCTTTGGGATTATCTGTTGAAAAACATAGTAATAACTTCATAGTTAGCAATGATGTACTAGTTTTAGAAGTATGCAAAAGATTCACGGATGTCGTAATAGTAAAAATCTTATCAGGGTATCTCCATGGTAGTTACCGTAGTTGAACACATGCACTAGTGGCACATATTTACCAAAATGTTGAGGAGTTTGATTGTGGATAGTGTAATTCTCAATGTCAGTACAAAATCCGACCAGATAATTTTTCTCCTTGTAAGTTGTTAATTCGGAGCCATCGGTGTAGTGGGTTTTGTCTACCATCTCCCGCACATTCTTTGAACAATAAAAATAGGCTGTCAATGGAAATAAGTTGTCAACTATTTTGAAATAAATAATATAAATTAGCTAATAACTATGTTTGAGAAACTCACATAGCGGTAGAACTGGAGGCGTATCAACAAGGACCCAAATGTCCATATTCTCTTGGTTGATGTCAGGATTACCAAGATCCATGGTGATAAGCATACCCTCATCAAAACCATACATCTTGCAAAATGCTTCCCAATTTTTGCAACCAAAATGGGTTACGCTCTTATATAGATTTACTTCAAAGTCCACATCGTGATGAGTCCTTAGGTGAATTTTCTTTGTTTCAGAAATTTCATGGTCTTCAAAATCCATCCTCTCCAAGACATAGCGTCTTGCATGGCATGGGATAAGCTATACTCGAATTATAAAAGATGAAAATTACACATTGAAATAGTTGAAGTCATGCTTAATTATGAAAATAACACTTGTCATCGTTGTGTACCGTTTCAACTTTGAAGGTCTCCTCGAGCTTAATGCTGAAGCGCCGATCATTGTCTAGGTGAGGCATGTCGCACAGACCTCGATTGTCGTGGCACCAGTCGCACTCCGCCGGGAGACTTTCGTCGTCCGATGATGATGACGACATATCCTACGTTCATAATTCAAAACTACATCATTTAGGGTTTGTCGACACCGAGGCATCCTAAAAGCTAAGCTTTTATCATTTAGGGTTTGTCGACGCTGAGGCACCCTAAAAGCCTAAGCTTTCATCATTTAGGTTCTTATCGACACCGAGGCACCCTAAAAGCCAAGGTTTTATCATTTAGGGTTTGTCGACGTCGAGGCACCCTAAAAGCCTGAGCTTTCATCATTTAGGTTTTGTCGACGTCGATGCATGCATTAGTCGCAAGTACCCCATATGTCCTATTTTTAGCAAAGTCATGCTAAAATTCACGAAAAATTTCGGCATGGCCTTTGCTAAAAATAGGACATATGGAGTACCTGAATTTGCCGGAACAGAAGTTAATCGACATTCCGGCAAACTCAAGGGCCTCTCGGGGTACCTGCAAATTCATCACGACACAATGGTCGGAGACAAAACCGAGCAAACTAGCAAGATGATCATCATCTTTAAAAGTCATTACTTGTCAAATAAAGAAGAAGGAACAATTTTTTTGTGACATAGTTGGCCCATACAGAAGAAGCAACACCCTGCACTAGCCTAAAAACAAGTGAAGTTTCACCCATATAAGAACAACTTTATAAAAACAGAGAAGTTGCTATGTTTTTTCTACTGCTAGGAAAAACATCACTCATTGGAAATGAAAATCTCAGTACCAGCATTTTGAGCTTTGAAATGAAATACAGTAGTAGTATTAGTAGTATATGGAGTAGTATCTTGTCTAGTAGTAGTATTAGTTGTATATGGAGTAGCAAGTTTTGCCTCAGAGACCGCAAAAGCTATGTTTTTTCTCAATTCAGATAGCTAAGTGGAAAACCACGTCAAGTCCTGTTTTAATACTCTATTTCTCAATGCATGCAATTGGTTTCATCTGGACTACATCATAGAACCACCAATAAAGGACACTGAAAAAATATATAGAGATGCCTACGGTTCCTATCCTTGAGTAGCATGATTAGAGATGAGTAGATCTCCTAAAGGTGTCATAAGCACCTGTTGTTACTCTTGGAAGCAATGCAAACATGTAAAAGTTATTACTGTTGACAATACTACTCAAATATCCAACTATCAGGACACAAGGCATGATAATCCATCTAATCTAATGAAATCTGAACTCAACTTGATCATGGTTCATGCCCTCAGACACATCAGCACCTCAAGAATGCCATGACAAAAATGAAAAGCACCAAGACAATCACCACACAAGTGAAGAGAGAACTCGGGGCCTCTTTGACAAAAATGAAAAGGGCCAATACAATGAAAAGGACTAGTGAGATGAAAAAACTAAGGTAAGGGGGGACATCAAAACGCAGAAGTGCATAACACAAGCTCACCGACATAGACACACATAACAGCTGCACAACAGCATAGACATTAAACATGTGCAGAGATCACAATCAACAGAGGCATAACAGTAGAAATTACAGGTGTAGATTGCTCTGTTCAACAAACTTCCTATCAGTCCAACAATGTTTCTGAATCTAAACTTTTTCAGTTAACAGAACCTAAACCTGACAATGTTCAATTAACAGAAAGGGGGGGAGGGGAACCGGTGCAGCTCACCGAGAGGAAGACGATGGTGAGCTCGTGCGGGGATCGACGGTGAGGCCGTGGTGGCCGGAAGTGGAAGAAGGCGCAGACACCCTAGACGGTGGAGGCGTCGGTGTCGTAGAGGTGCCGGAGACCTTGCCCTGCGAGGCAGAGAAGGGGCCGTCAGCCCCGGCGCAGGCGGGGGGCAAGGG
>NC_041392.1:708309163-708309796 GCF_002162155.2 Triticum dicoccoides | reverse complement strand
CGTTGCTGCTCGGCGCCGACGGCGAGAGGAAGGCGAAGACGTTGAGGGTCGAGGCGGCGGGGTGGGGGCGGTGGGGGCGGCGGTGGCGGGGGTAGGGGCGCGGGGGCGCGTGGGCGGTGGGGGTGGAGTTCGGCGGGGGTCGGGGCGGCGGCGTCGTGGGTCTGGCGAGGGAGAGAGGGACGAAAGGGGATCTCTGGCGAGGGAGAGGGAGGACTTAGCTATAGGGGGAAACTTACTAATGGCGCACCACCCGTCGGTGCGCCATTAGAAATCTTTTTTTTAGATAGCAATGGAGCACCCACCGCCGGTGCGCCATTAGAAATCTTTTTTTAGATAGCAATGGCGCACCACCAGGCCGGTGCGCCATTGGTATATTTATTGTTATTATTTTTTAATAAATGAATATGAATATGAAACAGTAATATTTTTTATAAAAACAGTAATAATTGTTGTTTAACAACAATTGTAGTCTACAATTTTTTATAATTATTTTTTAGAAAATGAATATGAATATGAAACAGTAATAATTTTTTATAAAAACAGTAATAGTTTTTTAAAAAATATCATCAAATTTGTTATTTGAAAATATCATCGGCGGTGGCGGTGGAGCGGGGGAGGGTGCGGGGGGTCGGC
>NC_041392.1:708281176-708308907 GCF_002162155.2 Triticum dicoccoides | reverse complement strand
GGAGCAGGGGGAGGGTGCGGGGAGGTGCTCGACGGCGAGGGGGATAGCTATCGAGAGGGAGGGGGATCGAGATCAAGTGTCCTCATGAATATTCAATATTTTTTCATATGGAATATGAAAAAATATTATCAAATTTGAAAAAAAAATCATGAATTCAAAAAGTGCCCATGAAATTTAAAAATATTCATGATATCAAAAAGTAAAAAAAAAGTGCCCATTACTAGTTTAAACTAGTAATGGTGCACTATACAACGGTGCGCCATTAGTAGTTTTGTAAAAAATTAAAAAAAAAATACAGTAGTGGTGCATTTTACGGCTGGTGCGCCATTAGTAGTTCTAACTACTAATGGCGCACTCTGCCCGGATGCGCCATTAGTATGTTTGAAAAAATGAAAAAAAACAATTTGTTACTAGTGGCGCACCGTGTGCCTGGTGCGTCATTAGTGTCTTCCACACTAATGACGCACCAACAGATGGTGCGCCATTACTATATAGTAATGGCGCACCACATGTCTGGTACGCTATTAGTGTCATTTCCATCTATAGCCTTTTTCCTAGTAGTGCAAAATTTATGATTCAGGACTAAATGAAAATTTGCATAACACTGATCATCCCGTCCTATAAGAAAAAACACATGCAACACATCCAATGTTTCTCAAACAAAAAAAGAAAGCCGCACGTCTAAAAAAGAAAAAAAACAAGATAAGCCTCAAGTAATTGTCGAAAAAAAAAGAATCCTCACGTCAATTGAAAAAAGGAAAGCCCCACGTCCATTCATAAAACACGGAAAGCCTTCTCCCGTTCATAAGGAATTTCCATATCCAGCTGATTGCCCGTGAAATAATAATAAGCAACCATGGCTCCGTCAATCAACTGTTCACTCGAGAAAAATCTGCGTGGAGTCCGATGTCTCCTCCTGTGCTTCGATCCTGCTCTCCTCCCTATGGTAGTAGGGATAGAAAGTATTGTAAATGTTCAAGCACATTGATCATAAAAAAAATTCTTCGAAGATTCTTTTTTGGTACAAAGATCTTGAAATCTAAATTAGCTATCACACAGTTCCCAGCCAATCATACAACACTTTCTTTAAGAAGTTATTGGTTAATACAAGAACATAAAATACAAATAACAAATGGTCCTTAAAATGATTAAAAAATGCAGAAATCTTTTTTGCTACAGTATCATGCTCTGCTACTAGGAATTGTACTACTACTCCAAATGATCGTTTTTAGACCGCATATAAGATTTATTGAATTCAAAGATTGTATCTTTGACCATATTTATATGAAAGATATCAACATCTACAATACTAAAGGTATACAACCTGAAAATTAAATTCGTTGCGCATCTAATGATATTGATTTTGCATTATGAATCTTGATTTTTTTTCAATAAAGTTGGTCAAACTTGATGAAGTTTTACTTCTGACAAATCATATATGCGGAGTAAAAGGGACCAGAGGAGAATTTAATATTAGAAGTGCTAGCCTGTGCAGATGCACGGGTTGATGACTAGTTGCTACTAATTGAGCTTATTGAGGCTACAAGACGCCAAAGTGATCTTTTCAAAAACTGGACATGACTATGAGCCAACATGGGTGGATTATCAGTTATTGATTTTTACAAAGGCTATAAGCCGTTGGGTTACAGAAATCCCGGATTGCAATGGATATGTATTAAGTCGCCATCGGCCAAGAGCAACCGGGTATTTAACTCCGGATTTACTTGTCAACAGATAAGGTATTGAAATCTTGAATAGCCAACATGGCTGGATTTTCATTATGATATTGAATGATTGAGGTTTTCATAATGGGTTATATTATTCAAATATTGAATAGTCAACATGGCTAGATTTTTATTATGATTATTAATAACCAGTATTATGATTGAGGTTTTCAAAAGTCGCTTTAGCGCAATAGTTATTTATCAATAAATATGATTTATTCTACAATGGAAGGAATAGTCCCGAGTCGCTGCAGACACACGACCCGGCACTTGGGGGCTACATTATTTAAATCATGATTATATCAAATATGGAAGTCACATGTCGCTGCAAGCATGCACCATGACACTTGGGGGCTAATGCAAGGTCATTTTAACTTGCCTTAATTATTGAAGACCCGACCTGTCACATTGTGATGAGCCTGCCTTTGGGGGCTACTAATTGCTCCTGTCAAAGATAACCCGAAACTTGGGAGCTACATCATTTGGTGTTATTTATTACTGCTCAAATCTAAATGATCATATCTACAAAGTCCCTGCTCATTATTGCATAATGACCCGGCCCTTGGAGGCTACACTGGTTGATTTTTTTATGAGCACAAGGCAATTACAAATCCCAGGTTGCTACAAGCATGACAACCCGACACTTGGGGGCTACATATGTCGAATATTCAGTTTATGACTAGTGACTGAGATGAACAACCTGGATTTCTTTAAGGTTGCGACATTTATATTGAAGCAAGTCTTAAGTTGTTGCTACGCTCCCTTCTTAAGACTTGGGGGCTACAAGTGATATGCATATAAGGGAGGTACATTTTCGAGCTTGATGTTAGCAACAATAATGACCGGTGCCATCAATATTTACAAACCGGCAAATTTGGCAATGATAAACCGGCAAGTTCTACATCTTCAAGCCGGCTGAAAATTAGATGAGTATTTCAAGACTAATATTTTTGTTAAACATTGGGAGCTGAATCAAATGAATTATTATCCACAATATTTTTCTGTGAGAAACCAATGTCAGCAAATTGATTATGAGGCTGGCCTATTGACCCGGACTTTCCAAAAGAAGGAAATGACAAGGACTTAAGGATGAGCAGGTGCCGACTTACAAGAATTTTTAACCCGGAGCACAACCTGTCAAATTTGTTCTTATGTTTATTTTGCAGGATCAGTTTAACATGGATAAATCCAAATTAAACTGGGGCTAATATCGGGGATATACCCTGGGGTGTAACCCGGCCGGATGTATGACCCGGCTGGAGCTTGGCAACTCACTGGTGACCCGCCCGGAGCTTGGCGACTCACGGGTAACCCACCCGAGCTTGGCGACTTATTAGTAACCCGGCGGGCGGGTCTGACGGATAATAAGGCTCAAGGCTCAGAAGGCCGGCTCGTGTTATGGTGGGTCAGCTTAAGATGAAAGGCATAAGGAATATTTTCCTATAAAGGAAGCAAGACTAGGACTTCACTTGTAAAAGAGTAATCCTAATCCTACTGGGATTAGTCATGTAACCCGCCCCTTCAACTTATATAAGGAGGGGCGGGGCATCCCAAGAGGGACAAGTTGGACAAGTCTAGGCAGACAAATCAATAGCTCTCGAGATAGAGGTAGCAAAATAGCACCCTTGTAATTGTGAGCATCACCATGATCAATATCAATGAAGCAGGATGTAGGCTTTTACCTCCACTGTGAGGGCCAAACCTGATTAAAACCTCGTGTCTCTCGTCCTACTCAACCCCTCTCAAGCTACCACATAGATGTGTTGGTCTCACGACTAAGTCATGACACTAAGGACATCTGCTGTGACAAATCCACGACACTACCATACAGTGGTGATGCCAAGATCATAAACCTGTGATGTCAAACTTCTCTAATGATGGTTTTTGTAGGCTGATTATAGACATGAAAAAACCTACTTTATTGCGAACATGTTTATTTATTGTAGCAAGCCCTTTGTGATCGTTGATATGTATATGCACAACAACATCGGTGAGAGAAGAAAACTGGATCTACAATTCTGATTCTTAATAGAAAAAACATCTCTTGCATCCAAATTCTACTATTGCTGGTGAGAGAAGAAAATTGAAAGAGGCCTGGAAGCTAGAGAAGGAAGACAACATACTGAAATAATGGAACTTACAGATATATGGGAACGTCGTGGTGTTTGATTAGTATACTGGCAGCAATATTGAACTATAGATCAATTCAGTCTGGATCAATCGGTGCCCGCGGATGCTAGATGGTGCGTCGCTCGCGGCTCTCCGTCAGTGCATCGGCGTCGTTCGCGGCTGTGGATGGCCGAAGGTTTCCGCGCCTCATGGCTCACGCCCTGACCAAAGATCGCCGGCGGGACGACGGGAGGAGGTTGCGGCTCACGGCGGCTGTCCATGTTCTGGCGAGACATTGAGACGTCCACGATTGAGAAGGTTTTTTTTCCTTTGCAACACACGATTCAGAAGTTCCTTTTTTGGGATACACGAGCTAGAGGTTGGAAGGTTAGAGAAATCTAAGGAGAAAAGTACGTAAGTTTAGGTTATTTCCCGATTCACTAAAGGGGACCGCCAAGAAGGTAATTTTTGCTATGGCCCAGCTAACTGTTTTCCAAAACAAATGCTAAATAGACGGGATTAACATGGTGAGGATCATGGACTCACGAAAATCATGTGTGGTTGCTTGACTACACAAGTCTAACGTGGCTTCGCCACTGCTACCATAGGAGTGTCGGCTAGGACCATTTCATTCATGCACTAGTACACGTCGGTGATATACAAATAGTTTTAACCCTTTCCACGACGGCATTTGGAACCGTCGCCAAGTGAGTGTAGGTGATAGGGGGGTCCATCCCACACGACCCAAAAATCGTCGGGGATAGGACCTCCTAGGACACAGGTTGGGGCCGTGTGCGATCGGGCGAGGCATCAAAACCCAATCATTTTCGTAGGTATGTACATCCCACATGGTGAATCCTAGAAAAACATTTTCGTAGGTATGTACATCCCACACGGTGAACCCCAGAAAAACATTTCCGTAGATATATACATCCCACACGGTGAATCTCAGAAAAACATTTCCGTAGGTATGTGAAAGTGCTAGTTATCGACTAGAGGGGTGAATAGGCGATTTTCATGAAAGTCTTCAAAACACGGGGGTTTTGAAGATAAACGATAGAAATGAACCTATTGATATGAAGTGGAAGGTAGAGTACACTAAACAAACCATAGTCAAGTAAGCAATGAAGTGAAAGCAAGAAGACTATCGGTAGCTAGGTAGTATGGATCAGCATGAAAGATAGTATGAAGCCAAACAATAACAGTCTTCACACAGTGAAGTCAATCAGATCATGCAAGCAGACAATGACTTCACGAAGACAACTGTAAAGTAAAGAGATGAGAAGGATAAAACCAGTTGCTTGGAGAGGACACGAATTTGGTAGACCAGTTCCAGTTGCTATGACAACTGTACGTCTGGTTAGGGAGGCTGAGATTCCACTCAGAAGACCGCGTCTTCACCTTATTCCCCTTCAGCTAAGGACACACAGTCCTCGCCCAATCACTCTGGTAAGTCTTCAAGGTATACTTCCAAACCTTCACAAACTTAGTTCATCCGCGATCCACAATGACTCTTGGATTCTTAGAACGCGACGCCTAACCGGCTGGAGGATTCACATCCTCAAGTGTAACAAGTCTTCAGATCACACGGACAGAAAGACTTCAGTGATGCCTAACACTCTTTGCTCTCATTGTCTTCGCTCGAAGACATAGGATTTGGTAGAGCATCACATCAATTACTCTGACTCTGTTCACTTGGATCCCACTTAACAGTATGGTGGTTTCTATGACTCAACATAGAAGAAAAGAAAGCTACAAAACAACAATGTCTTCATACTCTATAGTCTTCATACGATGTCTTCTCATGTCATAGTCTTCAATGTGAATCTCTTCACGGACCACCATTGTCTTCAATGTCTTCACACATTTTTAGTGGTCATCTCTGGTAGGTAAACCGAATCAATATGGGACTACTATCTGTGTTATCCTACAATTCTCACAAACACATTAGTCCCTCAATCAAGTTTGTCGTCAATACTCCAAAACCAACTAGGGGTGGCACTAGATGCACTTACAGTATGTACATCCCACACGGTGAATCCAGAAAATCATTTCCGTAGGTATGTATATCATAGTCAATCCAATGAATACATTTCCGTTCTTATGTACATCCCACACGGTCAATCCAGGGAAAACATTTCCGTTCGTATGTACATCCCACACAGTTTTATGTGTAGGCTCGTGTGTGAAAGGTGTAGCTATCACACACGGTCTGCCTTGGTTAACTGATTACTTTTATCAACTACATCACACATGATTTAATGAAGAAAACTGTGTGGCATTGGGCTATCCATCGCAAGTGCTTTTACTGCTAGGACCATTTGCAAAGGTCCAAGACACATTTAGCAGGTTTATTAGTTTACAATTAATAATTCTAGTATTATGCAAATTCACATTTCATATCGAACATTTGTTTGCCAATTTCATATCAGGCACATAAATATATTATAACATCATAGTAAGATGGCTACATGAAAACAGCACAGTACAACATATAGCTACTTCAACTTCATAAGAACAATATATTCATTTCCCTAATCGAGATCATCCAACTGGGAAAGTGCCTCCTCCTTCACCAACATCATCTTAGCAAAGTCTGATTTAAAAAATCTGAGCTCATTCTCCACCTTCAACTTTTTATCCTGCATCTTCAAATATTCTTTAGAGTTCACAATAGTTTCTCTAAGCATACGTCTGTTCTCTTCCTCATACATGCTCCAGAGCTTTGCTAGGCACATCTTCAAAGACTATGTCCACTCTTGATCAACCCACTCCAAGTAAGAACACTTCCGTTCATCCTATAATATTTAAAACTAGATCAGTAACAATTGTAGGGGAAATGTTTATAGCAACATAGAAAATCACCAATTCTTATTTTGAAAAACTGAAGAAACATGTTAATTATGACATCTCTTCTCAAAAAGAGCAATGTGCAAATGAATTAATTGCTACTGAGACAACAACCAAATCCTGGAACATCAAAATCTATAATTAACTACAACAACACTACAAGTTCTTACTCATGTACAATAAGTAACAAATTGAACATTTTATGAGGAAGGTAAATATAACTACACAGCATAGCGATAGTGTTTGGATGATAGAAAATTGATACTAACAGGTGTTTACATGCACAAATTTAGTAACATAGAACAAATAGCACTAAGGTCGTCCACTATGTATGCCAAAACTGGTGTAAAGACAATTGTTGCTACATCTCGCATTGGTGCGCTGCAGTGGCGAGATGATGCAGCGGAAAAAAATTAGGGACCCGGACTCCGGAGCACGTAGTTCCTCCGATGCCCAGTTCCTTTGTGCCATAAAGATTTAGTATTTTACTGCTTGGCTGATTGGATGTGTGGACCAAAGTTGGCTGCACAAATAGCTGAAGCGGTGCCAAATAATTTTCTAATGGCATCGCTGATGAGATGGCAACAATTTAAGATACTAGGTACAAACTGTGACACTGTCTTAGAATGCGTTTGGTTGAACGTGTGGTATGAATGAGTTGGGACCATGACAGTGTCTGGATCACATCTAACAAATGATTTGTAACAACGAAAGAGAGTCTAACCTTCTCTGCACATGCCAGAAACTTCCTCCCACTGCCCACAAATTCAAACGCAACTAGCATCACGCATGGAGACTGATGGTGACAACGAGCAGATAGATCTTCAGCCACCCCGCTCCATTCGTTGCCGCTGATGGTCCTAGGGAGCTACAAGAGGAAGAAATGACTCAAATCGACCACCGGGTAAACATCCTTCATTCCAAGTCATAGCCCGAGAGAGAGAGAAGAGAGGCATACTCGGGTGGTGAAGGAGTCATCGCTGGAGGAGGAACCACTGAAGAGGTCTTTGAAGAAGACCATGGCGACCCCGGCGGTAGGATGTGAGACGACGAGAGCGAGGAAGCGGCTATAGCTTAGGAAGGAAGGAGGAAACGGGGGAAATGTGACTTGTAATCGGGGAGAAAAGGTGTGGGAAAGGGGGGGGGCGGGGTAGATATTTTGGCGGTAGGCCAAAATTTTGGATATGTGGAGGGAAACTTTGCGCGCGGTGCCGCTGGACCATTCACTTTGAATGATTATGTGCATCGCAAACGATTCTTCTACTTTACGCGCATGGCATGAGTTTGATAATTCAAAATTTGTTGGAAATTTCCCGGGTACGTCATTGCATAATTTAACATCGCTTGCTAATTTGGGCACACAAAAGAGCGTATAGCAGACAGACTACACTAACTGAATCAAGCAATTTTAGTAATTAAACAGAGCCAGTTGACCTAAACATTGCTCTAACAAAAGACTAGCATTAAAAACAAACCCTAAGTACGCATAATTTTAACAAATCCGCCGCCGCGCCGGCCTATGCATCGCTAGTGTGAGATGAGATGTCGATGACTTGTCCTGGCGACATGCCGCCCTTGGTGGACTCCGCGTCCCCCTTGCTAAAGTCGACCGCGTCCTCGTCCTCGTCCTCGTCCTCGGCGCCGTCCTCAAGGTTGTAGTACTCATAGTAGTGGCTGCCACAGAGCTGGCGTTGGTAATCCACCGCCGATTCCTCGACGGACAAACTCTTGTCTACCTCGGCCTCGGCCACGCGCAAATCCTCCTCCCGGCGCTCCTCGATCTCAACTGCCTCCTGCATCTCCAACTCCCGCTTGGAGACCTCATGAGGAAGCAGGTGCTCCATGGCCACCGCCGCCTTTTCGGACGTGGGTTGCATGCTGGAGTCCGAGGTGGCCTCGAATATCTTGGCGTGTGCATCCTCGATCTTGGCGTGGATAGCCTCGACCTGGGCCAGGACGACATCAGTGGCACGGACGGCACCTTGAGCGCTCTTGCATTTGCAGCCGCCGTCGCAGCAGTAGCTGCAGCTGCCCTGTCGGTTGCCGCGGACGCCCTCTCGGTGGAAGCGACCGCGCTCAATGCGGATGCGGCGGCACTCTCGGCGTAGGCGGCCACGCTCTCGGCGCAGGCGGCGGCACTCAGGGGACGCGGCCATCGTACGGGCCTTCATGAAGCGTTTCCACGGCGTCATCTTTGCAAGAAGGGGGTGCGGGAAAGGGGATCGGGATTCAGGGATTCGGGGGTTGCCGGCACTGGAGCAGACAAGCCCGTGAAGCTCAAGGAGGGAGACTTAAATAGACCCAGATATTTTCATCTCAAACGGTTCCTAAAAAAACAACTGTGTGTGATGTTGTAGATATTTTTTTATTAGCTGTGAAAGACAAATTTAGTAAAGTGGCAACGGATGGTGTTTTAAATGTACGAGAAATTTTGTAGTACTAATACAACTGTCATGTCAAATTTTGAAAAAATTCAGGGGTCATTTGACCTTTTAAGACATTTAAGTGATTTTCTAGCCATTTAATGATCGTAATTGAAATTTGAACTACATGTACATGCAACAGCTAACCATAACAGTTTGAAAACTCATATTGTGTGTACTTGTGTGCGATTTAATTCCATGTGCAGTAAATTGGAAGGATATTTCAAACATATTGGTCTAACGGCTATGACACAATTAAGCACGGAGTGACATGGCATTTTAATTCCAAAAAATTAGAAAAATATCAGAAACACATGAAACCTTGGTTGATGTAATGTCATGCCACCAAGATGGTGTGGTAAAAAAATTGGCATGTTTGACAAAAGTTTGGACACACACCCTTCACAAACCGGAGCAACTCACTAAAAGGCTCATGGTTTCGAGAGGGAACAATGCATGTTTGATGACGAACGGGAGATAGTTTCCTCTTATGGCCTTTAATTTTTTTCTATGTTTAACGTGCATTACTACAACTATAATGTGAAATTTTGGAAAATTGTAGGGGTCATTTGACCTTTTAAAGACATTTGAGTGATTTTCTAGCCATTTAATGACCGTAATTCAAAATTGTACTACATCTACATGCAAGCTAACCATAACGGTTTGAAAAATCATATTTCTGTACTTGTGTGCGAGTTAATTTCATGTGTAGTAAATTAGAAGAATTTTCAAACATATTTGTCTCACGACATGAACACATGCATATGTATGCATGGAGTGACATGGCATTTTAATTCTAAAACATTAAAAAAACATCAGAAACACATGAAACCTTGGTTGATGTAATGTCATGCCACCAAGATGATGTGGTAAAAAATTTGGCATGTTTGACGAAAGTTTGGACAAACACCTCACAAACCGGAGCAACTCATTAGAAGGCTCGTGGTTCCGAGAGGGAACAATGCATGTTTGATGACGAACGGGAGATATATAGCTTCCTCTTACGGCCTTCAATTTTTTTCTATGTGTAACGTGCACTACTACAACTATAATGTGAAAATTTGGAAAATTATAGGGGTCATTTGACCTTTTAAAGATATTTAAGTGATTTTTTAGCCATTTAATGACCGTAATTCAAATTTGAACTACATCTACATGAAACGGCTAACCATAACGGTTTGAAAAATCATATTTGTGTACTTTTGTGCGAGTTAATTCCATGTGCAGTAAATTAGAAGAAATTTCAAACATATTTGTCTCACGACATGGACACATACATATGTATGCATGGAGTGACATGGCATTTTAATTCCAAAAAATAAAAAAAATCAGAAACACATGAAACCTTGGTCGATGTAATGTCATCCCTCCAAGATGATGTGGTAAAAAATTGGCATGTTTGACGAAATTTTGGACACATACCCCTCACAAACCGAAGCAACTCACTAGAAGAATCGTGGTTCCGAAAGGGAACAATGCATGTTTGATGACGAACGGGAGATAGCTTCCTCTTATGGCCTTCAATTGTTTTCTACGTCTAACATGCACTACTACAACTGTAATGTGAAATTTTGGAATATTCTAGGGGTCAGTTGACCTTTTAAAGACATTGAAGTGATTTTCTAGCCAAAATGACCGTAATTCAAATTTGAACTACATCTACATGCAATGCCTAACCAAAATGGTTTGAAAAATCATATTTCTATATTTGTATGCGAGTTAATTCCATGTGTAGTAAATTAGAAGGAATTTGCAAACATATTTGTTTCACGACATGGACATATGCATATGTATGCATGGAGTGACATGGCATTTTAATTCCAGAAAATTAAAAAAATATCAGAAACACATGAAATCTTGCTTGATGTAATGTCATGCCACCAAGATGATGTGGTAAAAAATTGGCATGTTTGACGAAAGTTTGGACACACACCCCTCACAAACCGGAGCAACTCACTATAAGGATCGTGGTTCCGAGAGGGAACAATGCATGTTTGATGACGAACGGGAGATAGCTTCCTCTTACGGCTTTTAATATTTTATACGTCTAACGTGCATTACTACAACTGTAATGTGAGATTTTGAAAAATTCTAGGGGTCATTTGACCTTTTAAAGATATTTAAGTGATTTTCTAGCCATTTAATGACCGTAATTCAAATTTGAACTACATCTACATGAAACGGCTAACCATAACGGTTTAAAAATCATATTTGTGTACTTGTGTGCGAGTTAATTTCATGTGCAGTAAATTAGAAGAAATTTCAAACATATTTGTCTCACGACATGGACACATGCATATGATGCATGGAGTGACATGGATTTTAATTCCAAAAAAATTGAAAAAAATCAGAAACACATCAAACCTTGCTTGATGTAATGTCATACCATCAAGATGTTATGGTAAAAATTTGCCTATTTGACAAAAATTTAGACACACATCCCTCACAAACCGGAGCAACTTACTAGAAGGCTCGTGGTTCCGAGAGGGAACAATGCATGTTTGATGGGAACGGGAGATAGCTTCCTCTTACGGCCTTCATTTTTTTCTATGTGTAACGTGCACTGCTACAACTGTAATATGAAATTTTGGAAATTTCTAGGGGTCATTTTGTTGGAAATATGCCCTAGAGGTAAGAATAAAATGGTTATTATTATATTTCTTTGTTCATGATAATTGTCTATTGTTCATGCTATAATTGTGTTTTCCGGGAATCGTAATACATGTGTGAATATATATAGACCACAACACGTCCCTAGTGAGCCTCTAGTTGACTAGCTCGTTGATCAAAAGATAGTCATGGTTTCCTGGCTATGGACATTGGATGTCATTGATAACGAGATCACATCATTAGGAGAATGATGTGATGGACAAGACCCAATCCTAAGCATAGCTCAAAGATCGTGTAGCTCGTTTGCTATAGCTTTTCCGAATGTCAAGTATCATTTCCTTAGACCATGAGATTGTGCAACTCCCGGATACCGTAGGAGTGCTTTGGGTGTGCCAAATGTCACAACATAACTGGGTAACTATAAAGGTGCACTACGGGTATCTCCGAAAGTGTCTGTTGGGTTGGCACGAATTGAGACTGGGATTTGTCACTCCGTATGACGGAGAGGTATCTCTGGGCCCACTCGGTACTGCATCATCATAATGAGCTCAAGGTGACCAAGTAGTTGATCACGGGATCATGCATTACGGTACGAGTAAAGTGACTTGCCGGCAACGAGATTGAACAAGTGTTTTTCAATGAAGGATCTTGGAGAAGCTGCTTACATATTAGGCATCAAGATCTATAGAGATAGATCGAGACGCCTCATTGGTCTTTCACAGAGTACGTACCTTGACAAGATATTGAAGAAGTTCAATATGGATCAGTCAAAGAAGGGGTTCTTGCCTGTATTGCAAGGTACGAGATTGAGCACGGCTCAATGCCCGACCACGGCAGAAGATAGAGAAAAGATGAGTGTCGTCCCCTATGCCTCGGCCATAGGGTCTATCATGTATGCTATGCTATGTACCATACCTGATGTAAACCTTGCCGTAAGTTTGGTAGGAAGGTACCAAAGTAATCCCGGCATGGAACACTGGACAGCGGTCAAGAATATCCTGAAGTACCTGAAGAGGACTAAGGATATGTTTCTCGTTTATGGAGGTGACGAAGAGCTCGTCGTAAAGGGTTACGTCGATGCTAGCTTCGACACAGATCTGGATTACTCTAAGTCACAAACCGGATACGTGTATATTTTGAATGGTGGGGTTGTAAGCTGGTGTAGTTGCAAGAAAAGCGTTCTTGCGGGATCTACATGTGAAGCGGAGTACATGGCAGCCTCGGAGGCAGCACAAGAGGCAATCTGGGTGAAGGAGTTCATTACCGACCTAGGAGTCAAACCCAATGCGTCGGGCCCGATGACTCTCTTCTGTGACAACACTGGAGCTATTGCTCTTGCCAAGGAGCCCAGGTTTCACAGGAAGACCAGGCATATCAAGCGTCGCTTCAACTCCATTCGTGAAAGTGTTCAAAAAGGAGACATAGATATTTGTAAAGTACATACGGACCTGAATGTGGCAGATCCGTTGACTAAACCTCTGCCTAGAGCAAAACATGATCAACACCAGAACAGCATGGGTGTTCGATTCATCACAATGTAACTAGACTATTGACTCTAGTGCAAGTGGGAGACTGTTGGAAATATGCCCTAGAGGCAATAATAAAATGGTTATTATTATATCTCTTTGTTCATGATAATTGTCTATTGTTCATGCTATAATTGTGTTATCCGGAAATCGTAATACATGTGTGAATATATATATATATATATAGACCACAACACGTCCCTAGTGAGCCTCTAGTTGACTAGCTCGTTGATCAAAAGATAGTCATGGTTTCCTGACTATGGACATTGGATGTCATTGATAACGAGATCACATCATTAGGAGAATGATGTGATGGACAAGACCCAATCCTAAGCATAGCCCAACGATCGTGTAGTTCGTTTGCTATAGCTTTTCCGAATGTCAAGTATCATTTCCTTAGACCATGAGATTGTGCAACTCCCGGATACCATAGGAGTGCTTTGGGTGTGCCAAACGTCACAACGTAACTGGGTGACTATAAAGGTGCACTACGGGTATCTCCAAAAGTGTCTGTTGGGTTGGCACGAATCAAGACTGGGATTTGTCACTCCGTATGACGGAGAGGTATCTCTAGGCCCACTCGGTAATGCATCATCATAATGAGCTCAATGTGACCAAGTAGTTAATCACAGGATCATGCATTACGGTATGAGTAAAGTGACTTGCCGGCAACGAGATTGAACGAGGTATTGGGATACCGACGATCGAGTCTCGGGCAAGTAACGTACCGATTGACAAAGGGAATTGTATACGGGATTGATTGAATCCTCGACATCGTGGTTCATCTGATGAGATCATCGAGGAGCATGTGGGAGCCAACATGGGTATCCAGATCCCGCTGTTGGTTATGGACCGGAGAGTCGTCTCGGTCATGTCTGTGTGTCTCCCGAACCCGTAGGGTCTACACACTTAAGGTTCGGTGACGCTAGGGTTGTTGAGATATTAGTATATGGTAACCCGAAAGTTGTTCGGAGTCCCGGATGAGATCTCGGACGTCACGAGGAGTTCCGAAATGGTCCGGAGGTGAAGATTTATATATAGGATGTCAAGTTTCAGCCATCGGGAAAGTTTCGGGGGTAATCGGTATTGTACCGGGACCATCGGAAGGGTCCCGGGAGTCCACCGGGTGGGGCCACCTATCCCAGAGGGCCCCATGGGCTGAAGTGGGAGGGGAACCAGCCCCTAGTGGCCTGGTGCACCCCCCATGGGCCTCCCCCTGCGCCTAGGGTTGGAAACCCTAGGGGTGGGGGGCGCCCCACTTGGCTTGGGGGGCACTCCACCCCCCTTGGCCGCCGCCCCCCTTGGAGATCCCATCTCCTAGGGCCGGCGCCCCCCTAGGGGTCCTATATATAGTGGGGGGGGAGGGCAGCCGCACCCAAGCCCCTGGCGCCTCCCTCTCCCTCCCATGACACTTCTCCCTCTCCCTGAGCTTGGCGAAGCCCTGCCGAGATCACCGTTGCTTCCACCACCACGCCGTCGTGCTGCTGGATCTCCATCAACCTCTCCTTCCCCCTTGCTGGATCAAGTTGGAGGAGACGTATTCCCAACCGTACGTGTGTTCAACGCGGAGGTGTCGTCTGTTCGGCGCTAGGTCATCGGTGATTTGGATGATGACGAGTACGACTCCATCAACCCCGATCTCTTGAACGCTTCCGCTCGCGATCTACAAGGGTATGTAGATGCACTCCCCTCTCCCACGTTGCTAGATGACTCCATATATTGATCTTGGTGATGCGTAGAAAATTTTAAAATTCTGCTACGTTCCCCAACAGTGGCATCATGAGCTAGGTCTATGCGTAGTTTCTATGCACGAGTAGAACACAAAGCAGTTGTGGGCGTCGATATTGTCAATTTACTTGCCGTTACTAGTCTTATCTTGATTCGGCGGCATCGTGGGATGAAGCGGCCCGGACCGACCTTACACGTACGCTTACGTGAGACTGGTTCCACCGATTGACATGCACTAGTTGCATAAGGTGGCTAGCGGGTGTCTGTCTCTCCCACTTTAGTCGGGTCGGATTCGATGAAAAGGGTCCTTATGAAGGGTAAATAGAAATTGGCATATCACGTTGTGGTTTTGGCGTAGGTAAGAAACGTTCTTGCTAGAAACCTATAGCAGCCACGTAAAAACTTGCAACAACAATTAGAGGACGTCTAACTTGTTTTTGCAGCATGTGCCGTGTGATGTGATATGGACAAAAGGATGTGATGAATGATATATGTGATGTATGAGATTGATCATGTTCTTGTAATAGGAATCACGACTTGCATGTCGATGAGTATGACAACCGGCAGGAGCCATAGGAGTTGTCTTAATTTATTTATGACCTGCGTGTCAACATAAACGTCATGTAATTACTTTACTTTATTGCTAAAGCGTTAGCCATAGTAGTAGAAGTAAAAGATGACGAGACAACTTCAAGAAGACACGATGATGGAGATCATGATGATGGAGATCATGGTGTCATGCCGGTGACAACGATGATCATGGAGCCCCGAAGATGGAGATCAAAAGGAGCAAATGATATTGGCCATATCATGTCACTATTTGATTGCATGTGATGTTTATCATGTTTTGCATCTTATTTTCTTAGAACGATGGTAGCTTAAATAAGATGATTCCTCGTAATAATTTCAAGAAAGTGTTCCCCCTAACTGTGCACCGTTGCGAAGGTTCGTTGTTTCGAAGCACCACATGATGATCGGGTGTGATAGATTCTAACGTTCGAATACAACGGGTATAAGCTAGATTTACACACGCAATACACTTAGGTTGACTTGACGAGCCTAGCATGTACAGACATGGCCTCGAAACACGAAAGACCAAAAGGGCGAGCATGAGTCGTATAGAAGATACGATCAACATGAAGATGTTCACCGATGTTGACTAGTCTGTCTCACGTGATGATCGGACACGGCCTAGTTGACTCGGATCATGTTTCACTTAGATGACTAGAGGGATGTCTATCTGAGTGGGAGTTCATTGAATAATTTGATTAGATGAACTTAATTATCATGAACTTAGTCTAAAATCTTTACACTATGTCTAGTAGATCAAATGGCCCACGCTAATGTTGCCCTCAACTTCAACGCGTTCCTAGAGAAAACCAAGCTGAAAGATGATGGCAGCAACTATACGGACTGGGTCCAGAACCTGAGGATCATCCTCATAGCTGCCAAGAAAGATTATGTCCTAGAAGCACCGCTAGGTGACGCACCCATCCCAAAGAACCAAGAAGTTATGAACGCTTGGCAGTCACGTGTTGATGATTACTCCCTCATTCAGTGCAGCATGCTTTACAGCTTAGAACCGGGGCTGCAAAAGCGTTTTGAGCGACACAGAGCATATGAGATGTTCGAAGAGCTGAAAATGGTTTTCCAAGCTCATTCCCGGGTCGAGAGATATGAAGTTTTCGACAAGTTCTTCAGTTGTAAGATGGAGGAAAATAGTTCTGTTAGTGAGCACATACTCAAAATGTCTAGGTTGCATAACCACTTGACTCGGCTGGGAGTTAATCTCCCGGATGACGCAGTCATTGACAGAATCCTTCAGTCGCTTCCACTGAGCTACAAGAGCTTTGTGATGAACTTCAATATGCAGGGGATGGAAAAGACCATTCCTGAGGTATATTCAATGCTGAAATCGGCGGAGGTGGAAATCAAAAAGGAACATCAAGTGTTGGTGGTGAATAAAACCACTAAGTTCAAGAAAGGCAAGGGTAAAAAGAACTTCAAGAAGGACGGCAAGGGAGTTGCCGCGCCCGGTAAGCAAGCTGTCGGGAAGAAGTCAAAGAATGGACCCAAGCCTGAGACTGAGTGTTTTTATTGCAAGGGAAGTTGTCACTGGAAGCGGAACTGCCTCAAATACTTAGCGGACAAGAAGGCCGGCAACACTAAAGGTATATGTGATATACATGTAATTGATGTGTACCTTACCAGTACTCGTAGTATCTCCTGGGTATTTGATACCGGTGCGGTTGCTCACATTTGTAACTCAAAGCAGGAGCTGCGGAATAAGCGGAGACTGGCGAAGGACGAGGTGACGATGCGCGTCGGGAATGGTTCCAAAGTCGATGTGATCGCCGTCGGCACACTACCTCTACATTTACCTACGGGATTAGTTTTAAATCTCAATAATTGTTATTTAGTGCCAGCTTTGAGCATGAACATTGTATCAGGATCTCGTTTAATTCAAGATGGCTACTCATTTAAATCCGAGAATAATGGTTATTCTATTTATATGAGAGATATGTTTTATGGTCATGCTCCACTGATGAATGGTTTATTCTTAATGAATCTCGAGAGTAATGTTACACATATTCATAGTGTGAATACCAAAATATGTAAGGTTGATAATGATAGTCCCACATACTTGTGGCACTGCCGCCTTGGTCACATAGGTGTCAAACGCTTGAAGAAGCTCCATGCAGATGGACTTTTGGAGTCTCTTGATTACAAATCATTTGACACGTGCGAACCATGCCTCATGGGTAAAATGACCAAGACTCCGTTCTCAGGAACAATGGAGCGAGCAACCAACTTATTGGAAATCATACATACTGATGTGTGCGGTCCAATGAGTGTTGAGGCTCGCGGTGGCTATCGTTATGTTCTCACCCTCACTAATGACTTGAGTAGATATGGGTATGTCTACTTAATGAAACACAAGTCTGAGACCTTTGAAAAGTTTAAGGAATTTCAAAGTGAGGTGGAGAATCAACGTGACAGGAAAATCAAGTTCTTGCGATCAGATCGTGGGGGAGAATACTTGAGTCACGAATTTGACACGCACTTAAGGAAATGTGGAATAGTTTCACAACTCACGCCGCCTGGAACACCTCAGCGTAACGGTGTGTCCGAACATCGTAAACGCACTCTATTGGATATGGTGCGATCTATGATGTCTCTTACCGATCTACCGTTGTCATTTTGGGTCTATGCTTTAGAGACTGCCGCATTCACTTTAAATAGGGCTCCGTCAAAATCCGTTGAGACGACACCGTATGAATTATGGTTTGGAAAGAAACCTAAGCTGTCGTTTCTAAAAGTTTGGGGATGCGATGCTTATGTCAAGAAACTTCAACCTGAAAAGCTCGAACCCAAGTCGGAAAAATGCGTCTTCATAGGATACCCTAAAGAAACTATTGGGTATACCTTCTACCTCAGATCCGAAGGCAAGATCTTTGTTGCCAAGAATGAATCCTTTCTAGAGAAAGAGTTTCTCTCGAAAGAAGTAAGTGGGAGGAAAGTAGAACTTGATGAAGTATTGCCTCTTGAACCGGTAAGTGGCGCGACTTAGGAAAATGTTCCTGAGGTGCCTGCACCGACTAGAGAGGAAGTTAATGATGATGATCATGAAACTTCAGATCAAGTTGCTACTGAACTTCGTAGGTCCACCAGGACACGTTCCGCACCAGAGTGGTACGGCAACCCTGTCCTGGAAATCATGTTGTTAGACAACGGTGAACCTTCGAACTATGAGGAAGCGATGGCGGGCCCAGATTCTGACAAATGGCTGGAAGCCATGAAATTCGAGATAGGATCCATGTATGAAAAGGAAGTATGGACTTTGACTGACTTGCCCGATGACCGGCGAGCCATAGAAAATAAATGGATCTTTAAGAAGAAGATAGACGCGGATGGTAATGTAACCATCTATAAAGCTCGGCTTGTTGCTAAGGGTTATCGACAAGTTCAAGGGGTTGACTACGATGAGACTTTCTCACCCGTAGCGAAGCTGGAGTCCGTCCGAATCATGTTAGCAATTGCCGCATTCTATGATTATGAGATATGGAAAATGGACATCAAAATGGCATTCCTTAATGGTTTCCTTAAGGAAGAATTGTATATGATGCAGCCGGAAGGTTTTGTCGATCCTAAGAATGCTGACAAGGTGTCCAAGCTCCAATGCTCGATCTATGGGCTGGTGCAAGCATCTCAGAGTTGGAACATTCGTTTTGATGAGATGATCAAAGCGTTTGGGTTTACGCAGACTTATGGAGAAGTCTGCATTTACAAGAAAGTGAGTGGGAGCTCTGTAGCATTTCTCATATTGTATGTGGATGACATACTGTTGATGGGAAATGATATAGAATTCTTGGAAAGCATAAAGGCCTACTTGAACAAGTGTTTTTCAATGAAGGATCTTGGAGAAGCTGCTTACATATTAGGCATCAAGATCTATAGAGATAGATCGAGACGCCTCATTGGTCTTTCACAGAGTACGTACCTTGACAAGATATTGAAGAAGTTCAATATGGATCAGTCAAAGAAGGGGTTCTTGCCTGTATTGCAAGGTACAAGATTGAGCACGGCTCAATGCCCGAGCACGAAAGAAGACAGAGAAAAGATGAGTGTCGTCCCCTATGCCTCGGCCATAGGGTCTATCATGTATGCTATGTTGTGTACTAGACCTGATGTAAACCTTGCCATAAGTTTGGTAGGAAGGTACCAAAGTAATCCCATCATGGAACACTGGACAGCGGTCAAGAATATCCTGAAGTACCTGAAGAGGACTAAGGATATGTTTCTCGTTTATGGAGGTGACGAAGAGCTCGTTGTAAAGGGTTACGTCGATGCTAGCTTCGACACAGATCTGGATGACTCTAAGTCACAAACCGGATACGTGTATATTTTGAATGGTGGGGCTGTAAGCTGGTGCAGTTGCAAGCAAAGCGTTCTGGTGGGATCTACATGTGAAGCGGAGTACATGGCAGCCTCGGAGGCAGCACAAGAGGCAATCTGGGTGAAGGAGTTCATTACCGACCTAGGAGTCATACCCAATGCGTCGGGCCCGATGACTCTCTTCTGTGACAACACTGGAGCTATTGCCCTTGCCAAGGAGCCCAGGTTTCACAGGAAGACCAGGCATATCAAGCTTCGCTTCAACTCCATTCGTGAAAGTGTTCAAAAAGGAGACATAGATATTTGTAAAGTACATAAGGACCTGAATGTGGCAGATCCGTTGACTAAACCTCTCCCTAGAGCAAAACATGATCAACACCAGAACAACATGGGTGTTCGATTCATCACAATGTAACTAGACTATTGACTCTAGTGCAAGTGGGAGACTGTTGGAAATATGCCCTAGAGGCAATAATAAAATGGTTATTATTATATTTCTTTGTTCATGATAATTGTCTATTGTTCATGCTATAATTGTGTTATCCGGAAATCGTAATACATGTGTGAATATATATATATATATATATATATATATATATATATATATATATATATATATATATATATATATATATATATATATATATATATACCACAACACGTCCCTAGTGAGCCTCTTGTTGACTAGCTCGTTGATCAAAAGATAGTCATGGTTTCCTGACTATGGACATTGGATGTCATTGATAACGAGATCACATCATTAGGAGAATGGTGTGATGGACAAGACCCAATCCTAAGCATAGCTCAAAGATCGTGTAGTTCGTTTGCTATAGCTTTTCCGAATGTCAAGTATCATTTCCGTAGACCATGAGATTGTGCAACTCCCGGATACCGTAGGAGTGCTTTGGGTGTGCCAAACGTCACAACGTAACTGGGTGACTATAAAGGTGCACTACGGGTATCTCCAAAAGTGTCTGTTGGGTTGGCACGAATCAAGACTGGGATTTGTCACTCCATATGACGGAGAGGTATCTCTGGGCCCACTCGGTAATGCATCATCATAATGAGCTCAATGTGACCAAGTAGTTGATCACAAGATCATGCATTACGGTACGAGTAAAGTGACTTGCCGGCAACGAGATTGAACGAGGTATTGGGATACCGACGATCGAGTCTCGGGCAAGTAACGTACCGATTGACAAAGGGAATTGTATACGGGATTGATTGAATCCTCGACATCGTGGTTCATCTGATGAGATCATCGAGCAGCATGTGGGAGCCAACATGGGTATCCAGATCCCGCTGTTGGTTATTGACCGGAGAGTCGTCTCGGTCATGTCTGCGTGTCTCCCGAACCCGTAGGGTCTACACACTTAAGGTTCGTTGACGCTAGGGTTGTTGAGATATTAGTATATGGTAACCCGAAAGTTGTTCGAAGTCCCGGATGAGATCCCGGACGTCACGAGGAGTTCTGGAATGGTCCGGAGGTGAAGATTTGTATATAGGATGTCAAGTTTCGGCCATCGGGAAAGTTTCGGGGGTAATCGGTATTGTACCGGGACCATCGGAAGGGTCCCGGGAGTCCACCGGGTGGGGCCACCTATCCCGGAGGGCCCCATGGGCTGAAGTGGGAGGGGAACCAGCCCCTAGTGGCCTGGTGCACCCCCCATGGGCCTCCCCCTGCGCCTAGGGTTGGAAACCCTAGGGGTGGGGGGGCGCCCCACTTGGCTTGGGGGGCACTCCACCCCCCTTGGCCGCCGCCACCCTTGGAGGTCCCATCTCCTAGAGCCGGCGCCCCCCCTAGGCATCCTATATATAGTGGGGGGGGAGGGCAGCCGCACCCTAGCCCCTGGCGCCTCCCTCTCCCTCCCGTGACACTTCTCCCTCTCCCTGAGCTTGGCGAAGCCCTGCCGAGAGCACCGTTGCTTCCACCACCACGCCGTCGTGCTGCTGGATCTCCATCAACCTCTCCTTCCCCCTTGCTGGATCAAGTTGGAGCAGACGTCTTCCCAACCATACGTGTGTTGAACGCGGAGGTGCCGTCCGTTCGGCGCTAGGTCATTGGTGATTTGGGTCACGACGAGTACGACTCCAGCAACCCCGTTCTCTTGAACGCTTCCGCTCGTGATCTACAAGGGTATGTAGATGCACTCCCCTCTCCCACGTTGCTAGATGACTCCATAGATTGATCTTGGTGATGCATAGAAAATTTTAAAATTTTGCTACGTTCCCCAACACATTTGACCTTTTAAAGACATTTAAGTGATTTTCTAGTCATTTAATGACCATAATTCAAATTTAAACTATATCTACATGCAACGCCTAACCAAAACGGTTTGAAAAATCATATTTGTGTACTTATGTGCGAGTTAATTACATGTGCAGTAAATTAGAAGGAATTTTCAAACATATTGGTCTCACGGCATGGGTACATGCATGGAGTGCCATGGCATTTTAATTCCAAAAAATTATAAAATGATCACAAAAACCTGAAACCTTACTTGATGTAATGTCATGCCACCAAGATGATGTGGTAAAAAAATTGGTATGTTTGACGAAAGTTTGGACACACACACCCCTTACAAACTGGAGCAACTTACTAAAAGATCCGTGGTTCCGAGAGGGAACAATGCATGTTTGATGACGAACGGGAGATAGCTTCCTATTACGGCCTTCAAATTTTTTTCTACGTTTAACATGCACTAATACAACTGTCATGTGAAAAATTGGAAAATTTTAGGGGTCATTTGACCTTTTAAAGACATTTAAGTGATTTTCTAGCATTTAATCATTGTAATTCAAATTTATACTACATCTACATGCAACGTGTAACCATAACGGTTTGAAAAATCATATTTTTGTGTATTTGTGTGCGAGTTAAAAAAATCATCAGAGGATGTAAATATCTTGTGTTCAAAAAAGAAAATGTAAATATCTGGCAAGACAACCGGCCCCCACACGATTGGCACTCTATCTGGCGGCTCGAGGTTTGGTAGGTGAGTGGCGGGGATCATTAATCAGAGACGGTTCTGCATTGGAAACTGTCAGCTATTATGTTCACACACGGATTTTGGCTATTATTTTCACACACGGATTTTGCTGCGAGAATCATGTTTATTCAAACTACAGTACTTGTAAATTCTGGCGACCAGCGTGTGTACTGTCCTCGTCGATCTAGATTCCGGCCGCCAATAAAAACTACCTTGCTCACGTCGCCCCGCCTGCTACATCCTCCCCTCGCTCGCCCTCTCTCTCTCAAATGTCTGCCATGGCGCCGCCGGTCTGCCCACGCGCCGATGAGGAGACGCCGCCCCCCGAGGACGCTCACTCGAATAGCAGCGACGAGGACCCCTACGCGCCGCCGGACGAGGTTGCGCCGTACCCCCCCCCCCAACTTTGGGTTGGTTTTGGGGCCAATACAATCTTTGTCTGTGGAAGTCACTGCCGCTGGCTGAGAAAGCCAGGCAAGTGGCGTTCAAGAAGGAGATGGCGGAGAAGGAAGCCAGGTACAAGGCGGCATGTGAAGCCCATGATGCCTCCTGGAAAAAGGAGGCGGCCGAGCTTTGGGGGTGGGCGCGTCTTTGTGCCGAGGAGGTGTATGAAGACAGGTACTTAGCGAGGAAGGTCATAGGTGCTGGGCGCCTCGTCGCTGTGTGGAGGTGGGCCGATAAGCTCCAGCGTGCCACCGACGAGGAGCTCCGGTGGACGCCCAATGAATTGGCAAGATCGTTCGTGCACGTTCGCCAGGAAGAGGCGGATCGGTACATCAAGCGCTGCGAGGCGGAGGAGGCGGGTACTGCCTCCGCACTGGGAAGACACCGCGCACCAGGGAGCTGCTGGCGAGGGGCTGCCGGAATACTGGCCCTAGGAGGGATTATTAGTTTTAGTATTGTTCGTTTTCAATTTTATGCATTGTACCTAGTAGTTAAGTATCATTACATATATGTGATGATATTATATATATTCTGTGATGAACTAATGAACAATTAATATATATATATATATATATATATATATATATATATATATATATATATATATATATATATTATGAATTTCATTTTCTATCTGTTTTTGTATACTAATTTGAATCTAGCTGTTATCATCCATATATACAGAATGAAAAGCGTACATACACACATTGAAATTGAACATATAAGAACGGAAAATAGAGTACACACATTGAACAGAGGAATAAACTGAACAATACTATGATTGCAGTGAATACATAGCTATCCACGTTGAAACGACTCAACAAAATAAAACGCGTCGATGAGACCATGACCAGCAGCCCTTGCCTACGGTACCTCTTGGCTCTGCCTAAACTCGTGCAGGCGTTCATCCAAGCGGTCGACACGCTCGCGGTACATCTGGAGCGCGATCTCGAGCTCCAAGTTAGCTATTTCATCATAGATCACCAGCTCGAGGATGCGACGGCCATGTTCCTCTACTATGCCCAAGTGAACACCTAGGCCAAGGAGGCGGTCGAGCCTATGGATTAGCGCGTTGGCATCCAGCGGGCCGCGGACAAGGCGAACGGCGCAACCCATGCGAACGGCAAGGCGGGTGTCCGGTGCAAGTATGGCGCGGCCGGCCTCTGGTGCAAGTATGGCGCTGAGGGCCTCTGCCAACTCCTGGCGAGGAATGGGGGTACTGATGGGACGTGTACCCAGCTATGACGCCGTGTCGATAGTAGGCAAGCACCGATGGATCCATTCTTGCTGTGCGGCGCGCCACGCCTCTCACTTTGCGGCACTCCAACGGTCTCGCCGTGCGGCGAACCGCAGCCTATCGGTGCGGACACGCCTAGCTTGCTCTGCGGCGCGCCATCGATCATGTTGTGTGGCGAGCTGCAGCCTGTCAGCGTTGAGATGTCTATCGTGATCCGCGGCGCTCAAGCGCCATGCGCCAAAGGTATGCTCAACCCTGGCGATGACGCGCATCACGGCATCGTCCATCGCGCTGCCGGGGAGCGCCTCGGCCTCAACGGGTCGTGGCGCCTACTCATTTTACTCGTCGACGAGGTGGATGGCAGAGGTGAAGCTTTGGTGGGTTGGCATGCTTAGAAAAGGTGGATGTGCTACAGGTTGCGCTTGTCGCCTCCGTGCGTCACACGCCGCCTAGGTTTATGCGCAATATCGCTGGATGGCGGGAAACAGGTGAGGAAATGGTAGGAGACGGTGGCGTGTTCATAAAATGACATTAAGTAATGGAAACTTAGCATAGAAGGAACATCAAGCTAGCACAAGAAGTAGATGATGATCAGATGAACATGGACCACACTAGGGAACCCATCGGTGATGAATTCATTAATCGCAAACGGTTGAATACTAGCAAGCGTTTTCCCACAACACACACGGCTTACTCCGTCACAAACAGGTCGGATGGATCAACTGTATGCCACGTGTCGCACATTGTCAAACAGTAATGTGGTAGATCTTCTTTAACATGTGTTAAAAAACAAGGACCTCGAGATTAAATTAACTCATGGGATGGGTCATATCAGTCATTTAATTTGACAGATATGACCCATCCTATCAGTTAATTTAACATTAACACAACTTTCTATCTAGTCACCCATCTGATGGCTGCTCCAGCCTGAGCACACATAACTTGAGAGTTCTCTTACATGAGATACTGGCGGAACAGCTAGTCCTTGCTGATATAGGATGCCTTTTCGCATGCTTATGGCGTATCCAGATGACCGCCCGTCCCCCAATGGCCAATAGATATTGTGTAGACAGAGCATATCACATATGTCTTATTAGAATCAATCGTCTGTGTTATTATCGGTCTTCGCACACATTTCTGATTACATATCTGTTTGCCGCATATCACACATATCTTGATATATTGAACCGTTTATGTTCTTTTGTCTCAGTGCAAACAATTCATCCAAGTAAACCGCATGTCGTATATCGCACACACCATGATCTGGCTGGCCGTTTCTTTTGTGTTGCCTAATCACAAACAGTTCATACGAGTGAACCGTATGTTGTATATCGCACACACCTTCATCTGGCTGCCCATTTCTTTTGTTCCTCCTCATTACAAACAGTTAATTGAATTGAACCATGTGCCCTGCATCGCACACGCAACTAATATCTGAATCGTGTTTGATGCATCCTCCATGGCAAACATTTTGCACCTTTTTTGACGGGTTTTTTACACCACCGTTTGCGATTATTGCATCGCACACAGTTTCGTCAAAGGGTCTCTGATCGTAGTGTCGCGTTAGCAGCATCCTGCAGTAGTGATGTTATCTGAATGCCACAAATCATCAACCATTGAGTAATCCTAGAATTTCGATCAGAACAGTTGGAAGTGGCAGACAAAGTCAAGCCAAATCCGGTCCTTAAGACCATAGATAAAATGACCATCTCGATTGGAAGCCATGAAAAATTGGTAATTGCATCCCCCAAATGATGTATATTAAGTCCAAATGGATTGGAGAACCAACAACGCAACATTTAGTGCGGTTCCAACCGAAACAACCATGATAGTGAAGGAAGCCAAGGATAAAGAAACAACTAAGAAGAATTATTTCATTGATCCAGAGGGGGGGAAAGTGAACCATAGAACCGAATTGTTGACGTACCTGAGCCGTGACCACGAGGCCGAGGGAGAAATCCCAGTGAAGGAGGCCCTCCATTAGCCTATATCAGAGTGTGCCATTGTTGGGGTGTGAGGTGGGAGGAGAGTTGGGAGAGGACACCATGTTTTTTCTCACACTTTTACTATACCCTTGATAATAACATGAGGGGCGAATAGGGACCCTAGAGAAGAAGGCTATGGTTGGGCTTATGTCTTAATTTCTCTTAGTAGTTGTGGATTCTTGCTTAGACAATCATGAGTATGTGTTAGTCAATGGTTTTGCAACATGTAGGCTTAGGCTCTATCCCCACAATAGTGACCAAGCAAACGTAATAAATGTAAATCACTATAGAATTAGAAATTGTGCGGTATTCTTGCCAGAACTTTTTAGTCCACATAAGAAACACTAATGCTTGTCCTAGCACAATTAATGATCATGCCACAAGTTATATTATTTTAATTGTATTGCTATTTATTCTTGCAACTCTCCAACAACAAAATAGAACATGGCCACATTTTTTTAGTACTTGCAGTAAATCCAAACAATTTTCTGCTCACCAATTCCTTGTGCTTATCATTGGGTTCAACACTCTTACTTATCGAAAAGGTCTACAATTAACCCCTACACTTGTGGGATATCACATTGCTACATCAATGGAAGACTTCAGTAAGCGGATGGCACCATTCCACATAGTAAGCAATGCAGGGATGTCGAATGCACACTACAACAGTGGGGGCTTAAATGAGCCAGTGGAGCCATTCAAACATGGCAAGCCATGGAAGCTCGACAGGGATGATGTTGAATGAGAACTTTGCACCTGGTACTGGTAGTGCTTCATTGGCGCCGGCTCGGATGGTTAATCTTGGGAGTACCAGTTTTGCATTGTCCCACCTTCGGCCAGATAGTATTGTCACAACAACTTACATGCTTAATGACCGGGATGCAAATGACATCCTCCCTATGCAAAACAGCATAGGTTATCAAGGAGGTCTTAATGATCAACTCAATGCCTTCACAATGGATGATATTATTTTCAACATGCGCAATGACGCAAGAACTTGTCTCATTCTTTCACCGCAAAATGCTAGTTCATTTTACTTTTGTCTTCTTTATGGTGATTTGACACTATCTCTAGACTTTTCAGGCTTGGCATAGTGAATTTGTTGAGCTGGTCAGATGTATCCAAATCAAGTTTCTCACTGCAGGAATTCTCTGGAGATGATGCTTTCGAGGGTGTTTGGTTAGGCTTACTTTTGGCTTTTGAATTTAG
>NC_041392.1:708236451-708258310 GCF_002162155.2 Triticum dicoccoides | reverse complement strand
GGGTGATGAAAGATATAGCAGTAGCGCGGGGCAAAGAAATCGCTACAGCTAATTAATAGTAGCGTGTTCCGAAAACGCGCTGCTGATACAGTCCAGAGTAGTAGCGCGTGTACACACCGCGCTACTACCAACAGTTAGCTGTAGCGCCTTATTGGTAGCGCGACTGCCCGCGCTGCTAATAGCCCCAAAACCCGCGCTACTACTAGGGTTTTCCCTAGTAGTGCACGGGAGTCAGCTGGCGGAGCGGGTGGCATGGCCGTGGCGGTGGATGGAGCGTGTCTAAGAGGGTGGGGTCTAGATCTTGCTGATGGATGGTCCGGGTTGCGAGGAGGCTAGGGCTGCGATTGGCGGCTTCCTCCATGGCCTCTGGATGGGGGAGGCAACGATGTTGTGCCGGTGGTGCCTTCTTGGTGGCGTCGGGTTGACAATGACAATCTCCTCCCGCGGGCACGTGGTGGCGGGGTGGTGCAGGTTGGGGTGACGCACCTGCCTCCCCCCTCCCCCTCTCGAGCTTGCAGTTGGCTGGCGACATGTGTTGGCTACTAGTGCAGGGGTTGGACTTTGTCCCCTGTCGAGGGTTGATAACCCCTCACGCGTGTTCTCATTCCTCTCTGTCCAGTCAAGGCGGTGTGTCGTCGAGTGGTTGGGGTGGCGGTCGCGTGTTATGATGTCGGTGGCGAGTTCGTCTGAGGATGCCAGGGTGACGACCTCGGATAGCAGGCTACACAAATTGAAGGCTTCGTGGTGGAGGTAGTCACTACACCACTTCGTTGTGCGGGCGGCTCTAGCCTTCTCCGGCAATGCCTAAATCTGATGTGGACAACAGTGTGGCAATGTTGTATCTCATTACGGTGGCGATCGGGACGCCTCCTGATGGTGCAAGCGAGTTTTCGAGCGAAAGCTTCGCTCTTGGCACCGCCGTCAGCAACCCACGTGGGTGTCCTTTTCCTCAAGACGTTATCATGGATCCCATTCATGTGTGAGTGCTCCAGGTGAAAATCCTTGTCTCCATGCTCGGATTCGGCAGCGGCAACGCTTGCTCAGACGTCCTCGGTCGGGTCTAGGCGAAGTGTTAAACAAGTTCTAATCTTTTGTGTATGTTTTGATATTTTTTTAGATGGGCTGCTTGCTTACTTATATTGTATTGTTAGATCGTGTACTTCGGTGTGTTGTTTTCTGTATTAATAAACGGGGCGAAAAATCTGTTGACCAGCCACAGCGACTCGAGAGCATTCCACCACGCAACGCCGGCATTCTCTCGCCGGCCACACAACACAAGGTGGCTGATCCGAACCTGACCGGCCGCGTCGCCGTCGCATGGTCCGCAACGCGTGCGTGCGCGCGAGACACGACGCGGCCGTCGCCGCCGGCGCAAGTCTTTGGCGGAAAACGAAGCAAACGGTGCCGTGGCAGGAGCAAAGCTGGTGGGGTGCAAGAAAGTGCTTGTCCCTGTTGAACCTCGCGTGCTATCGTCTCATCGATCGACACTGGCGATTGGGCCCCTCCCCTCCACTGTTTCGGCACTGTCCAATCGTGAAAACACCAGAGGCGCCCCATCGCCACACGCCGTGGTGATGGTGGTAGGGATGCCATCACATCTAAATATGCTCTCCGTGTGTGAACCAGCAACAAGAGTTAAAAGCATCAGGAGTCCTAGAACTTGAAATTTGACCCTACCCAGTCCCTGAACTTGCTCAAGATGTGCAAATTTAGTCCTGGCGAATCAGAGCCTGCCATGTGGACGCGTGGGTGCGCACCCGGTCAGCGTGTCGCATTTTGCAAAGAGCCCCCTGGCATTGCTCCGAATCAACCCGCACTACCAGCATGGGAGCACCTGAATTTATTAACCTCATTTATTCTGTTGAGGGGGAGGAACTCCTGTAGCTCAAGCGCAGACATGCAAACTGTCTCTAATTCTTTTTCCTGAACTTAAGCATGTGCTCTCTGATCCTGAGATAGCAATGTCGCCTCTTGCCTTATCATGCACCCTTTTAGTTAAACAGACGTGCAAACAAAATATTCACTCAGGCAAACATCAATAAATATGATATGCTAGCAGAAATAATTCTTTAGCAAATCCTCTAGATTTTTCAGATACGTGCTTGCTTATTTGTTCAATCAATAATCAAGTATATAAGCTAGCAGGTATTGTTCTAAAAACAATTTCCTACATGAACGAGCTTGTGTGGCTAACTATACAACCCTATACAAACTCTATTGAATGTGGATATAACAGGTTTCCATTTGCGACGACATGCAAAGGTTAAATGGCCTGAACCTGATTCATGTTGCATATATATCCTCCACTGACATTATGTACTTTGCTGCTACAATGTACACTAACCATGACATTTCTTCCTCTGTTATTGTTAGAATTACAATCTGACTACTTCCCCCTAATCATCTTTCATAATCCGACATGAGCATAATCCCACACTGAATGGTTTTGTAACTGCTACAGTGCTAATTGTTGTCTCACACACTGGAATAGATTACAGAATGACCCACTTGACCAAAGATTTATTCCTGCACTACTTTGGTGCTTCTGATCCCCTATCCTTTTATCGAACTTCTAATTCTTCTTTCCTATCTGCATCTAGATTGTTTCATGGTGGCATTTTAATTCATAGAGCAGGTTTTTCTCTAGCAGGTAGTGTTCTAGGAAATGAGCTTGTGTAGCTAACTATGCAACTCTATACAAAGTTTACTGAATATGTGTATGACAGGTTTTCATTTGTGACGACCTGCAAGGGTTAAATGACCTGAACCTGATTCATGATGCATATATATCCTTCCCTGACACTATCATATATACACTAACCATGACATTTCTTCCTCTATTCTGGTCAGAACTACAATCTGATTACTACCCCCTAATCATCTTTCATAATCCCACAATGAATGGTTTTGTAACTGCTACTGTTTTAACATGATAAAATGGACAGCTCCTAACTGTTGCCTCACACACTGGTATAGATTACAGTATGACACACACTTTTGTACTTCTGATCCACCATTCTTTTTATCAAAATCTGAATACTTCCTTTCCATCTGCAGCTAGATTATTTCATGGTAGCATTTAAATTCATAGAGCAGATTTTTCTGTAACATGAGAATCTGATAAGAATAGAGACTAACCCAGAAACAAATCGATGATTAACATAACTGAATCTGAATCCTATAGCAGTCAGTCTAAAATTTCTTTGACTAAATATTGCAGAACCGATCAGGATCACAAAGAGTTACAGAATGGAGAAGATCACATCCCCATTAACAAAAACCAAGGATTCACCTATCACCACCTGGGCTCGCAATGCAAACACGCAAGGAAAGAAATCATATTCCCATGAACAAGTTTTTCATGAAACATTCCTTAAAGAAATAGTTTATCAAGAAACATCTCAGGTACTGACATAGATTAATCCTATCCCCCAAATGAAGCCAAATCCTTTCTGAGTTCAGATAGTAGATAGAGAACCTTGGTAACCAACAACATACTCATAACGCATCCAACACTAGACAGAAAACAGCAACATAGTAAACTGCCATAGGCAAGGGCAAGTCTGACCCTTCTTCAGGTTCCAAGATGCTCAACCACCCGCAGCTGAGCATAGACGGGGTGCTGGCAAAACAGACGATGAACAGGGTAAAGCCTTCCATCAAACAACAATGCCCAAACTCCAGGAGATCAAAGAGGGAACTCTCTCAGCACCAGCCACCACAGTAGACGGAGCCAGGCGGCCCATCTTGGCCAGGACCGCCCGGATCAGCTCTCGCTCCGAGGCTGGACTCCGAGGACGCTTGCATTGGATCCATTCATGACCCCGTCCCCTCCAGCTGACGCCGCTTTGCGGGAGGGCCTGGGGATCTCACCAGACTGGTGACCGAGTCGCCACCTGACGAGCAGGAGCTGGATCCGGAATCACTCCACGAAACCATGGCTGGGGCGGCTTGCTGGACGGCGGCGACGAGCTGCGGGCTTGAGCAGAGAGGAGAGCAGAGCAAAAACAGGGAGGGAGTGAGTGCGGGGCTGTCTGGATCGGAGGGCAGACCGTGGTCTCGTAAAAAATTAATTCAGCTGCTTTCGTGTCCTGCGGGTTGATTCGAACCAACGGCAGGGGCCTCTTTGCAAAATGCAGCGCGCTGACCGGGTCGGCACCCACGCGTCCATGTGGCGCTCTGTGATTCGTCAGGACCAAATTTGCACATTTGCTGCAAGTTCAAGGACTGGGTAGGGTCAAATTTCAAGTTCTAGGATTAAAGCATCACATTGAGAGCAAGTTCTAGGACTCCTGGTGCTTTTAACTCCAACAACAACATAGATTTGGTCCACAAAAAATAAGAAAAAATAATGGACGAAAATGGGCAGCTTTCATATTTGGTTGGTTGGTCCAGATTGGGCCTCACGTGTGTAGATGCATCCGAATTCATGGCCAAAAAGAAAAGAAAAGATATTACTCCCTCCGTTCACTTTTGTAAGTCGTTTCAGACAACTCAAAATAGGCTGTTTTGCACATTGTCTGAAATGTCTTCAAGATTTTATAAAAATGAACAGAGGGAGTACATCCATTTGAGTTTGTACTGTTCATTTAATAAGGCACGTTCGGCCTCCCTCCGCTCCGCGGCTTCGCGCCGGAGCGGAGTGGCAATCCAGCTTTAATCTACGGAGCTGATAAAAGGCCGCTCCGCGGAGGGCTGCCGAACAGGCGATTAGATTCCTTTTTACGCGCGTGTTCTCATGCCTCATAAGTCATATGGCATGCTCACCTCTCGGCCGCAACTCTAGTCCATTGGGCTTTTGTGGCCTCTGTTACGATTTAATTAATCATATTAATTCTTACTTTATCCGGTACTAATGCCTCAAAAAAATTATCCAAGACTAACTAATCAGAGAGTACTCCTGCGGAGGGAAATCAGAGCATACTTGTGATGGGCTAGGAGCATGTCACTTTGTGTACCCAGCAGTCTTGTGTCGCATATTGGGCGCACACGCGGGATCTCGTTTCTTTATCTCTGCACATGTTTTGGTGTTTTTTTGGCGGTTTTCTTGTTTCTTGGGGTTTAAAATTTTCTTTTTTTCCCTAGGTTTTTGTAAAAAAAATCTCGGGTGAAGTATTCCGTGTGAAAAATACATAGGTGTGATTCACGGTGAAGCTCAGTTGTGCACCCGCTCGAAGCGCATCTGTGAAACGTGAAAAGCACATATGTGTTTCACGGTGAAGCCCATCTACGGCTTTGCGTGAAGAACACATGTGCTTGCCAAAAGTGAAAATGAATGCTTTCTAAAAGAAAAAGTGAAAATCACAACTATGCTTCCTGGGTTTTGTTTTTCCGATTTTTTTTATTGTTTTCGGTTTTTCAGGAAAAAGTTCATCCTTACCTATTAGTGTTGGATCAAGTTTTGAAAATCTCGACGCAAAAAACCCAACAGTGAAAATGGTTCATGCTTTGCACGCACGGTTTAGGAGATAAAACATTTTGAAAAATGAATCTATGAAAGAAAACCATAATACTCCCTTGTTGTGAGTTGTGACAAGTGTCAAGCATTCCAGAAAGATGTTCATGTAATTGGTATACGATGGCTTTAAGATGTACAAGAATCAGAGGGTGTATCTTCTGAATTACTCATGTTCAAAGCACCGTATTATATTTTGTTTCCCTTTATGAGTTACTTCACAAGGCCTCATCAAGGTTTTTAATGAGGTAATATCAACACGAGATCATATGTCATAATTTTTGTTGTTTTTTTCATCAGGGTGTGTAGGAAAGTATACACAACATATTTATTGTCCTCTAAACTCTATAAATTTTATTCTATCGACTTAATAGAGAAAATAACCATTATGTAGGTCATCCTTTTGTCCTTATTTTTCACTGACTTTGAAGTAGTTTTAGCAACATATCAAATACATATCTCATCAACTTTTCTCACAGAGTTTTTGGAGAAGTTTTTCAAGATGATAATACTTACACTAACAACCATTGATTTTTTACTAGCCGGGAGGGGAGGTGTTAGGATTTAATTAATCATATTAATATATGCTTATCCTACCAGATGTGGTTGCCTCGCCTCCAGGGGCGGAGCTACGTGAGGGCCAACACGTGCTCTGGCCCGCCCAGCGCAGAAGGATTTTCTTCATTGTACACTTAGTTTTGGGTTGTGCAACGACAATCAAAGGGTAATCTCTATTGATTAGCCAGCTTGGCCCGCCCAACCTTTTGCCTCAAGCTCCGCCACTACTCTCCTCCCTTTGGGCGTACCCCTTCGAGGGCTATATATGTGTGCAGTCGTCATTAACAAAGATAGCCGTTCATTTTACATCTGCGTCAATTACCTCTCTACAATTACTTGCAATAGCCTCTTGAGATGTGGCGGACCTTTGCTCCTCGACAATAGAGGGACGAGATCCTTCTTTTTTTGGAGGTTAGGATTTCTTTGTGAGGACATCGAGACTGTGATGGTGTTTTCGTGTCTGAATAAACTCTTCCCTACTACCACCTAGGTCCATTAATCGCCATGGAACCCTCACGTTTATGTGGTGGGTTTTTTTTTCAAGTTGAAGGAGATACTTATATCATCTATGTGCATGTTCCTATTTGTGATTTTCATTTTTTTCCCACAATACACGGAGTACAACGTAAAACACACCACCACGCTTACACATGCACACAAAATAGCGACTACTGAAGACCATAATCCCAGAACTTCAAGAATACTGAAAACCAGCACATATGGTTCGTTTCGGCGAAAACATCGACTCTCATTGAAAAAAACTCGCTATGCATACATACAATTGTTTAAGAAAAAACATAAGCCTATCACAACGTTGCGAAATGTATTATGGCTAAATTTTTAAGCATGACTTCATCTTCATTGATTGTAACAAATATACTGCTATCAATATAGTATTTTCCTAATCACGATCTACACCAGTATCAATACAGAAGGTGTGGTCATGAGATATGATGAGCTTTTGTAGTTCTCCCTCACTTTTTTCGTCTTGTCTCCCTCACTCTCATGAATTCAGCCAATCATTTCACACCAAGACCCAAGTTGCACACTTGCACGGTATCTCCCCATGCAATCTACTCCCTACTTGAATCACCTCATCATGTCCCCCAACGAACGAGCACAGCCGAGCACTGAACCAGCCTACGGCAAGACTACACGGACAGGCAATGAGTCAGCACCTACGTTAAAATGGAAAGAAAAAATTTCACGTCAAACACTGGTGGAATCTGCACACGAGGCAAGCTAATGGGGCTATTGTTCGAGCCCATCATGTGATCTGTCAAAGGCTCAAATCCATAGAGTAGGCCCACCGCCGGTCTCAATGATTCCAACCTTTGACCTAGAACCACAGAAAGGACAAAGCTTGTTCAAAAGACAAACCATAGACTGTTGAACAAAGATTCAGGACTTGCCCAGGTGAATGCTAATGTACATAGCTCACATGCATTCAAGTTTCACAACTGACCATAATGGTGCACATTAATAAAACATTTTGTAACCATATTTGTGTCCTGATGGACAGAAGCGACAGGGATCGCTATCAGATTAGTTTCTGAAGGAATACTATGACCTGACACTCACAACTTTGCACGGTACTACGGGGAATAAAGTCAACTCCAATGCGCCGATGCATTTGGTCCACGCGTGTTCGTTTGGTTTGAAATGGATGAAAACGCCGGCCCAACATGCCGACATAAACCCAAAATATCCATTCGCTCGCTGTTCGTTTTAACATATTTGTGGCCTAAATTTGCGCCTGATTAGGGTCCTCACAGGCATGAGACGGACTTGCCACGCGCTCGCTCGGTGTTCGCCTAGGACCCGCATGTCAGCCGCGCAACCAGCACCAAGGTCCTACTAAATGCCCACCTACCACCTCGGGTCTGCATGGCAGCCAGTGAAAGTGTACGGAAGTCCACTTCTTTTTAAATAGCAAGCGTGCGGGAAGTGGGGGCTCATCCACTTCCCGTCCACATCTACCAAATCTAGCCACACTCGCCTCCTTGCAGGCGACAGAAAACCCTAGCCCAAGCCATAAGCTTCTTCGGCAGCAAAGGAAAGGGCAAGGCCAAGGTGGAGGAGGGCTCCTCCTCCCGCACATTGGTGGCGAGGTGGCCGCTGGTGCAAGTGCTGGGGAGGGCGTGCCTGCTGAACGCTTGTACATCCCAGTGAACCATGCACACTACCACCAGGAGTACCGCGTCCTGCTGCCATGGCCGGACGTGAACCTCCCCCGCAGCTGGCACCTTGACCCCCACCGCATCCCAGTAACGGTGGTGCCGCGGTCAGTGCATGCGCATGCGAAGGAGGGGCACAAGCGACGTGCCCTCCCAACGCCGCGACCCGACGTTCACTCCAGAATCCCCCAACTGGGAAGTCTGGTTCGCCACCGAGCATGACACCGCCCGCCGTGGCACCGCCCAAATCGATGCCAACATCCGGCTGCCTTCCCCAATGTAGGCGCTGGAGGACAAGGAGGTGGAGGCGACGTACCAGGCCGCCCTCAAGGAGGCACTCCAGTGTGCCGTCGAGGAATCCGAGCGCGAGAAGGACACACGTTGGCCCGGTACGGAGGAGGCAACCTCCAGCTGTCGGACGCGGGGGAATGTGTCTACCCCCCGCCACCGCCGCCTCTTCCCAAGCCCGAGCCCATGCCCACGCCCACGCCGCCGTGGGCGGACCTGGACGAGCGGTACCAGTGACAGGGTACGTTCACGAGTGGGTGAGCGCCGCTTGTGTGGCTAGGGGCGACGCCGGAGCAGGAGGTGGCGTGCCTCCAGCAATGGAGGGCCCGAGCACTGGTTGAGGAGTGGCAAGAGGGTGAGCGACACATGCAGATGCAACGTGAGGATGAGGAGGAGCACGCGCCCCGCAGCAGATCCGCCGGCGCAGCAGGCGTCCGAGGAGGCAGCAGGGGCGGCGTGGCAGCAGGCCTTCCCTTGGGTGGGGCCGCCTCCGGACTTCGTTGACCTCACCGGCCAGGACGATGGAGATGCCTAGGGCAGCGTGCTTGGCGGCGGTTGGGCGGCTGGGAGGCGCAATTATTTTTTTAGTTTTAAAATTTATGTGTACTTATGTTCAAGTGGACTTTGACCGGCTGTTTTACTATTTAATTATATTTACTTTATCTTTATCTTTAATTTATGCGTATTTTTTGAATTTTTCTTTCTGAGTCCATGCAGATAATGCATCGGTGACTGTTGGACGCACCAGTTGACCCAAAAAAAATACAGACATACCTATCAACTTGGCCCATCCAAATGGATAAAAGACGAACAAAATCTTCGCGTGTTGGAGTTGCCGTGATAGGAACCCGGTGGGCCGGAGGTAGTACATGCACATGGACACCTGCACAGTCCACCCGGAGACAGCGAACAGCCACATCGTAGTGGCGCCAGTGCCACGAGCCTGCCGCCCATCCCGGTTGACGACGTGCAGCAGCAGCACCGACAGCAAGATAGGAACAGACGTGCTGGGCTGCACCTATGAAGAACACACGCAAAGGATAAAGATACGGACCACCAGTCCACCACACACCATATCTTGTTCGTTGCAAGAGTCAATCCTTACACAGTCAACTGAACTCACACGGTCCTTCCACTGCACTAAACAAAGGGCAGCGAAGCAAATTCTCCATGACGTCCTGAAGAAAAGAAAAGAAAAAACATACCCCTAAAGTTGTCAACATTTTTTATCCTGTTTCTCACATTAATTGAATCATGGTTTTCGCAAAAAAAATTGAGTCATGGGTTTTTAATCAAGTTTTTCACATAAAAACTGGTTCAGTTTTTTGTTTCTTCTATAATTGAGATCGGTATACAGGTGGGGATCTCCCCATCCTATGACTGATTCACAAGAAAAATGATCCAGAAGTTGTATTTGATTCAATGCTTAAGCAAGTAATAATAGAGTTCCCCCAAGGAGACCTAGGAAAGCATTACTCCCCTCGATCTCCGCCGGCGAGCCCGTGGATTCGCCTCCCCTCCGCCTGCCGGTCCAGAGGCCGGTGGCGGAGAGGAGAATCCTGGTGTCTCGGCTCCTGCTAGTAGATAGGTAGGGTTTTAGTCCTCGCAGTGGCGGCGTCTAGACGGATGGCGACGCTCCTTCTTCGAGTCAGTCTTCCCGGCTCCGATCCTTCTCAAGTTCCTTAGGCGGCGAGGTTAGGTTTTTTCGCCGTGCGTACGCAACGGCGATATTTGGTGTCAGGTTCTTCAGATCAATTCAAGGTTTCAAAGGCGACGACTGTGGCTCCGGAGCGTTGGTCCTTGGGGGCACGTGCACGAAGACCTCCTGGCTGACATCGATAAGGTCAAGCCAGCTATGGTATGGAGCGATGACAACGGCGCGTCGGCGGCTCGTTCTGGCGGCGAAAATGGTCATTTAGTGGTTCATGGACCTTGATATAATTTTTTACTATGTTTGAGGTGCTTTTGTACTTCCGGTGAATTAATCTTTATAATAGATCGTATCCTTTTTGCAAATAAAAAGTAATAATAGAGTTCTAACCAAAGGTCATCCATTGCAACAAAACACATGGTTGTCCACAATGCTATCGCACATATAGCTTCTACCAGTTCAGGGACTTACTTTGTAAAAAGTTTTCTGCGGGTACTTTGTAAAGAGAACTGCCTACTTGACACTAATTTAAAATTTGAAATGTTCTTAGAATTTCTCATATCTGTGTGAAATTTTATTGGGTTATCCACCATTATGGATGAAGTTGAGCTTTGGTGTGCATCGCCGGTCTTTACATCGGTATCATCCTTCACATGTCAATTATTTTGAAAACTGATTGTATGTTTGTGGCCTATTTCCTGGCAAATGAAAACCTTGGTAGGTCCTCTCTTATTGATCTGAACAAGGAAGATTTGAGCACCATTGGGCTTTTGAATAGCTTTAAGATGTCTAATGCCAATCGTCAAGCCAATGATATGGTGCACAAGATTACAAAGTTTAGTTTCGATAATTTTTCTGCTATCAATCAATGCAAGCCAGCAATGCTGGATCTTTCCAAAAAAAAGTTTCAATAATTGGTCCGATGATATTCTTCTTAATAGTTGTCCATCCTGGATGGCGTATTCTGTAAGAAATGGTTGTAATATTTTCTAATTAATTAATATATGGGGAGGTGTTTTTCAAAAAAAGAGAGTAAAACTAACTTCTCTACTTGGCCCTAAGAATGTTCTCTTTTCTATTTGACATTGTGTCTATCTTTCATGTCTTTCGTGACACTGTCATCCATTCTACTACTTCAACCATGTCTCATGTGAGATGTTAGATGCAAGGACAAAAAATGCTCCCTATCCTCATCTCCCTTGTGCCCACCACGCTTTCTCTCCTCCCATCCCCATTTCCTCCATCCACGGTTCCCTCCTCCACACCATCGCTATAAGCCTCACCTCTGCGCGCCAACTAGAGGAGGCCACAATCCTTGACTTCGTATGGAGTAGGGTGTACATCATATTTGGTTATCCAGAAGTTGTATTCGATTCGATGATCATACCAACAAAACAACAAACATGATTTTAAACATCCCTTGGTAAGCTTCAATGCTTTAAGTAATAGTAGAGTCCTAAAAGCATCTTAAACCTTCACCTAAAAAGCTTTAACTCCTCAAAACATTAAGCCATACCTAACCTTTCGCCAAAAAATTTAAACTACCCCCACTGGGTCAAATTTGGGAAGCCGAACAAAACTTCTCTCTCTCTCTCTATATATATATATACATATATGTGTGTGTGTGTGTGTGTGTGTGTGTGTGTGCAGCTCCACCGCCCCCATCATGCAGCGCTATTGACCTCCCCCACCTTTTTCTCCCTTGCCGGTCATTTCCCGCCCCTTTCCGTCTTCATCCTTGGGGCTCGTACTCAATGCGGACCACAATGGCGCCTCATTTCATCGGAAATGAATCGCCAATAGAATAGGATGGCGTAGTTGATCTGTGCCCAAGCTAGCGCCACACATCTCGCGCCCACACCGATGATCTTGCGGATGTCGGAGTTGAGCCGCTACGAGCTACTTTCCGGAGTGTTCACGCACAAGTTGGTCGGGATTGAGTTCCTCTTGGCGTGAAGGCCAAGGCGGGAGGGGCGACCGCCTAGGGCCTAGGCCTGGCATGTGCCCATTTATGTGTACATTCAAGTAGCAGCTTGGCTCAGCCCAAGCACGAAAGAAATTAAAACAAATAAAATAAAGGCTAAGAGCGAGATGGGCGACGCGACTATGTCTCACTTCAAGCGAGACAAAGCGTCTGCTCGCTTCACGCGCCTACTTAAATGGGCCGGCCCGGCACATGGGAGGTCACTACCTAATTTTTCTATTTTTACTTTTTTGTTTCACTTTTTCTTTGTTTATTATTTCGGTTTATACTTCCAAATTTTCCAAAGATATATATTACAAAAAATACAAAAAAATATTTTCAAAAAATTAGCCAAGCATTTTAAACATGTCTAATGTGTATAGATAAAATGTTATCATGTGCACAAAAAATGTATACAAAAATATATACAACGTATAGCAAAACATTTGAACATTTATTTAACTTTTTATCAAGCATTTGAAAAAATGTTAATCAGGCATTCGAAAAACATTAGTCAAGCATTTTAAAAGTGCTAAATATCTATAGAAAAATCTTTTCATATATCTATATCTATATCTAATAATAAAGTAAGATGTGTTTCTCTGATTATTTTCATCCATTCACCATCGAAATTTATTTTTCTATCAGAGGTGGTACTAAATTTTTATGTGTCCGTCTGTATTTTTATTTTAGCAATCCAGATTTTCATGCTTGGCCTGCACACGCTGTGGCCCAGCCAACCCAGCCCAATTATTTGCCTGCTGATGAAGCTGCAAAAACTCTATTTCTCACCCTGTGCGGCAGATAGTCAGAGCATCGCACAGGGCGCCCGAAACTGTGCCGTCCCGTTTCGTTTTTCATTCCAAATTAATTTTTATTTTTACCTTACCTATACCTACTAATAAAGCAAGGAGAATTTCTTTGATTTTTCATCCGTTCACCATCGAAATTTATTTTTCTTATTGTAGGTGGTTCTAAATTTTTGTGTGTCCTAATTAAAACTTTTCAAAAAAAGTTTAGAATTTTATTTGTTTGTCAAAATTCCGAAAAATGTTCAGAATTATAATATTGTGTTCCTGTTTTAAAAATATTTGGAAAAAACAATTTTTTTTTCGTTCCAATATTTTTCGAAATTCAGGACATATTGAATTTTTTTCCCAAAAAATTTTGTGTTGTACAAAATTCTTTAGGATTTTTGAAAAATACTCCAAATTCGAAAAGTATTCTTGTTTTAGTAAAATGTTCACAAGTTCAAAACAATGTCCGCATTTATAATTATTTTTACAAAATTGTTCTGAATGTTGAAAACATGTTCCATTTTCAAAAGCCGGTCACAACTTTAATTTTTTTTGTGTTCTCATAAAAGGTTCATGTCTTCAGAAAATCATGCCGTTTCAAATTTTGTTCATGTTTGTTTTTTCAAAATGGACAAAATACTAAAAACATCGTTTGTAATTTCAAAAAATGTTCACTTTTCCAAGAATATTTGTCAATTATTATTTTTAAATATTATTTTTTAAATCTGACACTACAGTATGTTCTTAAATAATTGCGCTAGCCATTGGTTAGCAGTAGGCGTTTGTTTTCATGGCTAGCAGCACGTGGTCAAGTCTTTAAGGTCATGTGTTCAATCGTTCAACCCGTCATTTTTCTGTATTATTACTCATGCCTTGCAAGCACATGTCATTTCGGTGCCCGCCATTAGCTGGCCTAGACACGATCGGTTGTGCGTTCCACACGCTATTTGACACAACTAGCGTCATATATTAGCTCCCACGCAGCTGCGCCGAGAAAAGCAAAAATATACATATAGATTTTGTTATGTCCATTCTAGACGTAGTTTCTCATTTTTTTTGTTTATCCCCAACTAGGCCTACCACACATTTTTTTTCTGTCAGACCGACAAGCAGTAAAAAAATTAAGGGCGCGAGGGGATTGAATTATGAACCTTTCTTATTGTGCCGACGGACAAAGCCAACTCTGGTAGCTTGCAATTATGATAGGAACAATCCCACCATGGAATTTTATACTAAATAACACCAGTTTTTATATGTCCTTAATTTGTCTAGAAATAAAAAGGTTGTGTGACAATAAGGAAGTGGTCTCGAGAATCATGTGCAGAACGCGATACTCCACAAATTGTTGCTGGAGGTAACTTGCATGTGTCAATAAAAGACAATATGCTGCTTGACTATAGCCTATAATTGAAAAAATTGTGGGCACGTGTTAATAAAAGAGAATATGCTGGTTTTGCTCTAATTAATAAAAATTGTGGGCACATGAGCGCAAAAATAGTCGAAGAGAATAAACCCTGATAACGAAGAGGCATTCATATGTGGTTATGCACTAATTATGCCAATCAAACAAAATTTATGTGTTGCAATTAGTAATTCATCCGGTTACATCGTCGTAGGAGAAAGTGGTCGAAGCAACCGTGCCTCGAAGGTCTCCGTGTAGGAACCAAATGAGGACGCAACCACAACTCCGAGATAGAGGCGGACCCGGAGGAAAAAAAGGCACCACTTGGGTGATCGCCACCACGCCAACCAACCACACCACTATTAAGATCTCGCGGGCCAATCATGACCCGTGAGGAGACTGCAGCTCCTTGCTCTATCGCCCACCGCCGTGGAGACCGTTTTTTGCACACAAAAAATATATCTCCACGTTGCAACGCATGGGCATATGTGCTATATGATTTGATTTATGTAGCTCTTTGAAGTCTGACCTTTATTTTTGAAAGATTAATTTTTTTGACAATTCCTCAAAAAACAAGCGGTCAGAAACAATGTATATGACTATTTTAGAATCCTGCTTAGGTCTATAATTTTGTAGCAGACTTACTTGCAAATTATATTAGCAACACCGACAACAGTTTGGTTGGCGGAGGAGGCGACTATAGGCGAGGCGCTAACCGACGACGCGCAACCGACGCGGCCAAGCACTACTGCTGACAATTTCCTCCCATTATTGATGGCCGCCGCCCATGTCGTTCCACTGACACAAGGTTGAACTACCACAATCGATGATGGTAGGAAGGAGGATAAGCGACAATATAGATTGGGCGTTCTGTTCACTTAGAGCACATGGAAGAGTGTGTGCGGGGATGTGGGGAAATGGGGAATGCTGAGATATTATTTTTCTTCCGATGCAATGCGCGGTCATATTTCCTAGTAAAAAATAAATACAATGTGTATGAATTTTTTATCATGTATTTAAAATATTAAACTTGTATGAAAAAATGTTCCTAATGTACACGAAAAATGTAGAACACGTATAAAGAATTTGAACATAAAAACATAAATTTAAATTTTTTCTCCTCTATCTAAATTTTTTAATCATATATTTTTAAAAATTAAATGTGTATAAAAACTGTTCTTTTTATATACCGAAAATGTGCAATGTGTAAGAAAAAAGTAGTCGTAAAATGGAAAAATTGAATTCTTTTTCTTAATCATCTATTTCAATAAATGTTAAGTATGTATAAAAAATATTACTCCCTTCGTAAACCAATATAAGAGCGTTTAGGTCACTACTTTAATGATCTAAAGGCTCTTATATTAATTTATAGAGGGAGTACTAATGTGTATGAAAAATGTGGAGTGTGTATAAAAAATTGAACATAAAAACATTTTTTAAAATGTTGATCATGTATCATAAGATCTTAATCAATTATTAAATAAATGTTAGACGTGTATTAAAACTCTGATATATATTGAAAATATACAATGTTTATGAAGAAAGTAGTCCCCAAACATATTTTTTTAAATGTCAGTCATGTTTCAGAAATGTTAAATATGTATAAAAATGTTCTTGATGTAGAGGAAAAAGGTATAATGTGTATGAAAAATGTAGATATGTTTTGAACAAAAAATGCAAAGAAGACTGGTGATAACTGTAGAAACGGTAGAAAGGAACAAAAAAAAAGAAAAAATGTTTAAAACCAAGAAAGAAACAAAGAAAAACGGAGAAAGTTAGAATGAAAAGCAAAACAACCAAAGAAAACAAAGAAAAGAAAGGGGAAAAACCCAATGAAAACACTGAATGTAACAAAGAAGACACTTCTAAAAAACTAAGACAACAGAAACCATAAAGAAATGAAGAAAAAAACAAAAAAGGAAAAACCCAGGAAAGAAAATAAAAATAATCATAGAAAAAGGAAAAAGGAAAACCAGCGAAAAAAACATGAACTAAAAACAAAAAACCAAAAGAAAAATGTTGAAGAAACAAAGAAAACCAAAGAAAAAACAAAAATAAATGAAAAAGAGAAAAAAACATAGAGCGTGAACATCGCCAGCGATAAAGAAAATGAAACGAGCTGATCCACTTTATGATGGGGGAGAGAAAATGCTTTATCGAGACGGAAGGTATACTCGCTATAAGTGAGATACATTCGTTGTGGATGGGCTCAACCCAATAAGAAAATAGAGGAAAGGAAAAGAAGAAGTAGAGAGGACTTAGGCCAGGAATGTTCTTGAGAGTTACGTATGTATCGCCAATGCAGTCGACAGCGGAGGATGGATATGAATCTGGGTCCGTCCTGACCTAGTCAGATTAGGTGAACACCGCAAAAAATGAGTCAGATTAGGTGAGAAGTTGCGTGTTCAGAGTGGACATGCAACTGGGTCAAGTTGAGGACAAATTGCATGTCGAGAGTGGACATGTGACTAGGTTATGTTAGGGGCAAGTTACATGTGAAGGGTGGACATGTAACCGGGTCGGAAGGGGGGCAAGTTGCATATCGAAGGTGGACATGCAACTGTGTCAGGTCGAGGGGAGTTACGTGTCGAGAATGGGCATGTAACTAGGTCAGGTTAGGGGCAATTTAGGTGCCTTGAGTGGACATCCCTTGGGAAAAGAAAGACATTTACCGAGAAATGGATCGTTTTAATATGTTGTTCTCTTGTGGTGGGACAATAAAAGGACAAACCACCAAAAGAAATGCATCCCCGCCATCTCGAGGAATCTCCTAGCACCACACGCCATGCACGACATCTCGTTCTTTTTTCTTCTTTGTTGTATCTTTACAATTGTGTGGCATATGTTTCATGTGCAGTTGCAGTTGGGTTACGATGCATGCAGTTGCATATCTAGTGGTTGACGTAGAACCGATCAATGTTCTCTCCCCAATTACAATATCGTTTTCCACTTTTGTGGTTGTGTAGTATATGTGTTATGTATAATTGTAGAGGAGTTATAACGCACGCAATTGCATGTCTAGTGGCCAAGATTTTCTTTAAAAAAATCCATTCCATCCATTAGTGTTCTTTTGCAGACCAAAGCTAATCCACTTTACAAACTTGTCCTTTTTGAATATACAAAATAGTCCATGTAAAAAGAAAAACAAAAAAAAAAAAGGAAAATTCACGTGTGATTAGTAACGTGCTTTGTGACTCCACTCTCTCCCCATTAGTTTACTACGCTAGTCACTCTCCACATTTTTTTCAGCATAAGTCACTCTCCACATAATTAATAAAGGAAAATGAAAATTTGAACACCGCTGCCAGCAGACCTGGAAAACAACCGACAAAAAAATAATTAAAAAGCAAAAAGCCAATACGGCCCAACACATGAACAAAACACACAAAAATGGCCCAGAACATGTGGTGGGAGGCTCGGATCACAAGTTTGCATGAATATTATAGCAGTTTGATCATGTGATGGGAAACTTAGATGTCACATAGCTAATTCTCATCTAGATGAGAATTAGCAAATCTGTATCATTATTAGACATCTCAAAGTAAGAATGTGTGTTTGGAAGATAACTATTAACACTTTACATGTGAAAGTAGACACATGTATGTATATGTATCTATGCACTCATGCATATATAGCCACACAATTCCATGTCGCCAACTTTGCCCTAGTCTCCTCCAAGAACATAGTGCAAAGAATTGATAAACAACGTCAAAACATATACTCCCCCTATCTCTAAATGTAGTGCGCATAAAATTTCTTAGAAGTCAAACATTGTTTAGTTTGACCAAGTTTAGTGAGAAAAGTATCAACGAAAATAATACCAAATAAATATAATATAAAAATATGCTTAATGATGTATCTAATGATATTTAATTAAAATTATAGATGTAGGTATTTGTCCTCTATAAATGTAGTCAAAGTAGGGGGAGTTTGACTTTTGAAATTTCCTATGTGCACTACATTTAGGAATAGAGGGAGTATATACATGGCGTATGTCAAAACCATGCATTAACCACTTAGTTTTTTTTACATTCATTAACCACTTACTTAAAGAAAGGCAAATCCTTATAATTTTGCATGTAACCACATAGTTATTTTCCTCAACTATGAAAATCAATGGCGCCTTCTTACTGCTACATCTGTGCAATGTCCTTGTTATACTGATCTATCCATCCATGTATGATCTCAACTTCCTGTCTCCTTTGTTCTACAACCCAGTCTGGGTCATCCTTGGTTGCAGATCTGAAGTCCAAATGATGGGCCCCTGAAAATTACCATCACAAAAAGTAGCCCGTGTAAGTAAGTTCAGAGTACTTTTGACCTTGCATATTTTCTGGAACTTCATGTTTACCTTTCTCTGTGACAAGAGCAATGATGCTGGATGATATGTTCTTGAGCACCCTGATAGCAGTTTGAAAGGAAGACTATTAGTATTGTTTATTATGGTAAAAAGAAATAACTGAATGGTTGAAACTATCGACTGAAGAATTCAGATTGTGAAATCTTTTACTCTTACCCGCCTCGACTCCACGGGTCTCGCATCCCGTTGGAGAAGATAATGTTGCTCCCAAACCTCTTGAGAACTTCGTCAATTTTCTGCAGTGGATTGTGCAATGTAGTAGCAGGTAAGCACATGCCACCCAACAATTTTTGTTACTGACGGTTCATATATAAACACAAAAAAATCTGAAAGAAAACTTACATGGCCACCATATTCAGTAGTGATCCAGTGCATCCTCGGACGAACTCCATAGCTGGCAAGGCACCTCTCGGACCTCTCCTCGTAGCTGAAGTTGAATGGTGGAAACATGCTCTCATTCGAGACAGTCGTTGGCATGACCATCTCTGTGCAGGCCTTCACAAGAGTTGTTTCAGGAAACAAACACATAAATGAACTTCAGTCTTGTAATGTTATCAGTAAACCACATGTATGTTACTGTCAGTCAGGATTTTACCTGCCAGTCCCAGCCGCTGAGGCCGTGGGGGTCATCCCCACCTTCCACCTGGAAGCACTTCTGGTCGCCTGTGTAATTGTAGTACAGGCTCGCCGCTGCGAAAGCTTTTTCGATGACGTCTGCTTCCGCGGGAAAAGAATCAATGATCTTGCACATCTGCAGAAATGTCAGGAGAATTACATGCTCAGCAAAAGAGAATAAAAAAGCAGGTCCTGTTGTTGCATGACTCAGTTTGGTAACTCTGGAACTCTTGTTTCTCTGCTCATTCACTTGATATAATGCAGGCAAAAGTAAGGGATGTAAATTAGGTTACAAGTGGCTAACCTCTTTGACAGGATAAGCAGGCAGATTTTGCAGGAAATTGGCTGGAGTTGGATAGTCCGTCATGGCCGTGTAGATGAATGCCGTATATAGAAAGTTTGTCAGCGAATCAGTGGACTGCACGGTCCTAAAAGTTGAGGGATAACACAACGTCATGAACCTGAGTCATCGCCATTCGTTCAAATATGGCGCTCTTCATTGGTTCACCACTCGGGCAATCTTATCAACATGAGGTTTTCATGTCCAGTCATGTATGCAGCTGAGCTGAGTGTCTAAGTCAGTAGCAAATCTATCCTTTGGACTTAGTGTACATCTTATCAAGAATCTCTTATCCTGCAAGTCATTTTTTTCATGTATTTCTTACCTATAAGGTTGGACTATTTGTTTGCTTTACTTACACTTCACAGATAGAAAAGAATACTTGCAGTCTTAAATCTCTTGTTTTTCTCCCTATATTAATGAAGTTTATACAGTTTTCAGTCAAAAAAATTATCAGTTAGACAAAGCTTACTTGCAGGTTCTGAAGGTTTTGCTTAGCTCCAAGAGCCCTGTCTCGTTTGATCCCCTGTCATCTAACACATCCCAGACCGCCTTGATGACACTGAAGCAATTCAGGCTCTCGAACTGCAAAATCAGTTGGATGTTAGTGTCAGCTAAATAAACAGCTGTGTCTTTCGTTGGAAACTTCAGCTTGGGAGGACTCATCAAGCACCAATCAGACAAAGATGTCAGTAGCAACATGTCATTATTCCCATTCCTTGTTATATCTTGTCTGTATCGTATTATTAGTAACAGCTGCGTCATCAGGCATCGATAATGAACAAAATACACCAATTTGGATATATTTTCGGAAAATTAAGGGCCTTATTCGCGCAACTGCCTATTGATAGCCCTTTGGTGCAGTTGAGCATCACAATCAAGATAATCAACTTAGTCATGAACTAATCAAGACCTCATAGACATCCACATCACTGGCTGGCCGGTGCCATTTCAGTCACGCACTTGATTTTTTTTAAATATTCTAATCAAACATATTCATTAAACTCCATGCTACTGAAGAAAAACGCTATCACCAATTCATGTTTTTTAGAAAAAGAGGATTACCCCGTCTCCTGCATCTGGATGATGCATGTAGCCATATTATTAATTATTTATAAAGACCTTACAAAGTAGTACATTAGATAGTCTGAAACCATCATCTTAGCAACAATTGTCGCTACTCCTATCCACCTGATGAAGGGGTGCCGATAGTCCGAACCTAATACCAAACACACATCACACAAATGCCTAACATCTAAAGTCAGAGGCCTCAACCAAGCCACATACTGGGTTTGGGGCACAAACAACTGGTCCGACGCACTCTCTGTGTCGTCACCGCCATCTTCCACCAATCCATCTTCAGAGGAGAAACTAATGAACAGACCTTGCCAAGCCTCTGTGCCATCGACGCCACCATGACGCTAGACAACATCCTTCTCCTGCGCGAGTCCATCTCCGCGCATCGAACTCCGTGTCTCCACAACGCCGCGCCGCCGAGATTCGCCGCCATCAGTGTGTAAGATGAAGCGCCGCTCCACCAAAGAAGTCGTCCGCTGTTCCCTCAACCTGCGTGTACCTCCATGAATGACGCCCACAAGGGGGAAACTACACCAGAGCGCCGCCGTTATCCGATCTACTGATCTATGGTTTCCCCATGAGGTAGCAGAGAGTGGGCTTGAATCTCTCCATGGCGATGCCTTCAAGAAGGGAATGACGCAAACAACGCCACCACCGCCGACCTTGGTAGTAGTTGAAAGCAAGTTTTCATCCAGATCTATTCGAAGAATCCATCTCTCGTGCACGGGCCGCCGCATCCTGCAATGTCCCCGGGAGCGGGATCCCAAGATCCGTTGCCACCGGATCCGCCACAAGGACCCACCACCTGGGCGTCATCCCTGACGAAGGGGACGGCGCCACCACCGTGTTCGGATCCGGCACCATGCCAACGCCTCCGGCCGCCCCCAATCACATCGGTGAAGGAGGACAGCCAACTCGCGCACCCACCACCGCTTAGGGCCGCCAGACGGCTCCCGAGCCCGACCACTCGGAGGAGAACCGATCCGGGGTTGGAAACCCCAGATCCGACGCCGCCAGCCCCCACAGCGCCGTCAGGATCCTATCGGACCACCACCCGAGTGCGCCAACTCCACCTCCACGCCGTACGCCCAGGGGCGCCGTCGCATCTCAGCCAGGGGACCACCTCATGAAGAAAGGAGGAGGGCCCGCCGGGCGAGCTTCTCTCGCCGGCCTCCT
>NC_041392.1:708220157-708236211 GCF_002162155.2 Triticum dicoccoides | reverse complement strand
CGGAGTCAATATCTGGCCCACTAGACCGCACGAAGAAGAATAAAGACACCAATATTTATTGGGGGAGAATTTCACTTTCCCGACCTATGCGCACGGCTTTTTAAGTATGAGTACTAGGATTTTTAATCTCACTTACGCACTGAGCCTAGTCCTCAATAAATGGATGAGTACCAGAAAAGACTGGTCCTCAAGAATAAATAGGAACTTAAATTCGCATCCATGAGGATTTGAACCCAAATGTTGGGTTTGTACATCCACTCCCCCCAACTAGTTGAGGTATCACCAATTCATGACCCATAATTGAAAACCATTAAGTTGCCGCTAGGTACTGATTACAGTACAGGAAGAGAGACAATGCCAACGGATGGACGTATACAACAATTGAAATTCAGTACTACTCCCTCTGTCCCGAAATAAGAAGGTTGTATTAAAGCAGCGACACTAAATTTATACTAAGTCAGCAACACTTATTTTGCTAAAGGTATACGAAATCATCGACATTAATCTTGGGACTGAGGAAGTACTATAAACCATTCAGAGCGGACACCATCAGTTAGTCTGCAGCAGACGGACAGACGTATGTTCATGTTGATCTGCCGTGCGTTCGGAAGAGTAAAAACCAATAATTTGACCAATGATAATGGACCATTCACCCAGAAATTATTTTACCAACTTATCTTAGTGTTATCATGGAGTGGTAATTAATTCTAATAAGTACCTTGAAGTCCTGCGTGACAGTGTCTTTGAAGCCTGACCATGGCGTGATGTCGTCGAACTGCAGGATTGGTGCAGAGGACGCCAGGGCCCCCATGGCGACATGAGGGTACTTGAGCCTGAACCATGATGCCAGCACTAGAAACAACAGCCATAAGACAACAACATTATTTACTTCTTGTTTTTGGAAGATCCACATAATAATGTCACTTTTAGAATAGCTCATCCTAATGGCCACAATACTATGAGCCGGCGGACCCAGTCATTTTACCATATAATAATAAATAAGATCAGGCTCACCTTAACATGCAATCATGCATATTCCACCACAACATTCAATCATACATGAAAAAATGTTTTCATGTAAATATTTACTTATATTCTATAAATATTGTTATAAGTACACCTAACCAAATATAATAAGACATGTATTTTTAATTTTTGTTCTCATGTTATCAACCTAAATCTTCATGAACCAATTCCTGCATCAATGTGGGAAGTATCCTCTAGTTGATTCCAAGTGTTGTAGCCCATAGGATTTAACAATTTTAGCCACCAAATAATCTTACAATACATTTTCATATAAGCTAAACAAGCAGATCCAGCCCTATCCACACCTCCTCCTCCTCTTCCTCCCTCCCAACCCTAGCCACTCCTCCTCCTCCCTCCTCCTCCTCCCTAGCAGCCCCTCCTCTTCCCTTCCTCGCCGTCGCTTGAGGCAGTCGCCGGGCAAGCCCGGGGCGCCAAGGATGGTGGCGGCGGGGCCTCGGTTGCCCTGCCTCTGCGTGGGGAACTACGGATCTGGAGCGGCGGCTCCATTGGCAAGGCACGACCGGCTAGCAGCCATGCGGGCAATGGATCTGGCATCCCGTCCGCGCGGGCGGCAGGATCCGGTGGTTGTTGGCGGCCGGCAGGATCCGGTGGTTGTTGGCGGCCGGCAGCGGTTTCTGCGGTGGCCGGTGCGTGCAATCTGGTGCCTCCCCTCCTCCCCTGTTCGGCGTGCGGGCCATCCTCGTCGGGTCGCGCTTCCTTGGGTCGCCGGTTCTGTACAGGAGGCATTGTTGGTGGCGGGGATCTAGTTCGGGTGAAATCGCTGGTCGGCCATGGCCGGCCACGTCGACGGCGACGCCTGAGGGCGCGTTCCCCTCCTTGGAGGCGTCGGTATGGACTGATCCCCTCACTTCCCCTTCCCCTAGGTCTCTCGGGCGAAAGCCCTAACTTTGTTGGGCAGCGACGGCGCTCACGGCGCCGTTCCCTTCTTGAAGGCGCCGCTTTGGGAACCTTGGGGCTGGGTGGCGCTTGTGGGTGGCGGGCGATGGCGGTGGTGCGGCCCTATCCTAGTATGGATCTGCGTCCGTTGCTTGGAGATGGACTCACGTAGGTGGAGGTCGTCGTTTGGCGTTATGGTGACGTCGATGGCGGAGGTACCTGCCAAGGTTGGCACCTCAATCTGCTCTGAAGATGGATCAGTGAAAGAAGGCAGCGATGACACATGTGAGTGCGTCGGACCGGTTTGTGACCCGGACCCGGTATGTGGCTCGGCCGGGGCCTCCGACTTTAGATGTTAGGCTTAGGTGAGAGATCTGGGTATTTGGCCAGCTTGCACCCCTTCATCATATGGATTGGAGTAGCGGCAGATGTTGCCAAGATGACGGATTCAAACATATTGTTGTGCTACTTTGTAAGGTCCTCGAGAATAATCAATAAAATGACCGCATGCATTTCCTAGATGCAAAGGCCGGGGGCCATCCTCTTTTTTCTAAAAACACCAAGCAGATCTAGCCCCACGCCACGCGCATGATTATATTATAGAATTAATTTCCACTCGCCCCCCCCCCAACAGGCCCCCAGGGCGTCTTTTTTGGCGCCGACGGCGAAATATCGGCCCAGTCGCGCCCCCAGGTCCTTGTTTATCGCCTGTTTGAGCCAAAATAACAACTGACGAACCCGAGCTGAACCCAGCCCCCCAGGGGGTGCCTGGGGGCGCCGTCTTGAGCGAAAAGGTGCGTGGGCCCGCTCTATTGGCGACAGACAGGCCTTTTCCTGCCGTTTCCCCTCTTTCTCTCCATTTACTCATTGCTTCCCCCTGCCCCGCCATGCCCACCATTCTCCTCCCGCTCCCCGCCATTCGGCCGCCATCCCTCTGTCCGGTCACCATGTCGCCGAAGAAGTATTCGGCCCCTCGCTCCGCTGCCGCTGCCGATTTCATGCAGTCGAAGCAGAGGAAGCCGAGGGCGCCGATGGCAAAACCACCGGGCATGTACAACGCTGAGTGGAGGGTAGAGGTTCAGCGCAGGAGGCTGTCACCACCGACCGGTGGAACAGGCTCGACGCCAAGAAGGCCAGGTACGAGGCCGCGTCAGCAACAGCGGCGGAGGGCAGGAGCGTCTCGCGCGGGGATGATGAATCCGCCCGGCCACTGCCCGCAAGCTACGTGCAGCCAACAAAGCATAGCATCGCCAGCCAACTTCTCGTCGACGCCGCCAAACTGGGGGTACGCACCCTCGCCTGGCTACTCCGACGGTGATGCGCATGGTGGATTCAGCCCCAACATCACCTTCCCACATGGCATGCCACCACGTGCCTCACCCTCCAGTCTGATCCCTGACCAGCGCACTCCCTCACTCGCGTTTGCCGGCCTCCACACCCAGTACAACTACTCGCCGCCGCCATACTCAGCCTCACCAATGCTGCCTCTGCGTCGAGGCGCCCTACCCTTCTCACAAGCCTCGGTGCCATATTTCGGCAACCCTGACCCAATCGACGCTGACATGGACGAGATCATCCTGAGCGGCTCAGTCGCTGCCGCCTCCTACCCCGGGTTCCATGCGCAAGACGACACAATGGACACCCCCGTCGACATGGACGACGAGCTCGACGACGCCGAGGAGGGAGAGGAGGAGATGTAGCCGGCGCCGGCGAGAAAAGGGAGAAAGAAGAAGCGGGGGGGCAATGCCAGGCCTGGTGAGCCGCGCCTCAAGTGGACGTCCAAAGAAGATGAGTGCCTTGCCGAAGCATGGAAGACCGTCGGCATCGACCCGATCACCGACGCGAACCAGAACGCCGACACGTACTGAAGACGGATCAAGTCGGTGTTCGATGAGCGCAAGCTGGTCGAGCCCTACTTCGCCACAATCCACATGCAGCATGGCGAAAGGCCATGTCGAACCATTGGCGATCATCCAGGCGCCCCTACAACAAATGGCATGGGATCGTCGAGGAGGTCATGGCTCGCCCGGAAAGCGGCGCCAACGTCGAGGGTCAGGTATGTCCAGCCGTCGGCTCACTTCTTTCGCCGTTTACGTCGCAGACACTTATTCTTCGGTTGCGCAGATGGTTCGGATGTTCAACATGTACTGCCATGATAGCAACGACCAAGAGTTCAAGTTCCTTCACGTGTTCTCCCGGATCGAGTCGTGCGAGAAGTGGAGGGATGTTCAGCTCACCCTCGCCAAGGCCAAGGAGACGTACAAGCTGGACGCGCCCGCCCCAGGGGCATCGGATGGGCGCCCTGATGGCAACAAAAGAGCCAAGACAGCGAGGGACGCGACTGCAATCATCGATTGAGCTGTGCATTGCCGACGCCAAGAACAACGCCGCAAAGAGGGAGGAGAAATTCGACGCACGGTGGTCGGCGTTGATGACGAAGCAGGACGTGAAGCTCGACCTACTTCGGACCAACGTCGCCGCGAAGAAGAGGAACACCGACCTGGCATTCTTGATGGGGGAGGGCATATCGACGATGGACGAGCATGTCAAGGCGTGGTACCTGGCGGAGCCCGGCTCATCTTGAACCAGATGCCTTCGACCACCGCATCTACTCCCATGCCGACCCCAACGGGGACGCCCAACCCGAGCGATGAAGCCATGCCGACGCCGACCAGCCTGAGCGCATAAGCCACACCGATGCCGAGCACGCCGACGGTGGCCAGTCCCACGTCGGAGGAGCCTGTCGTTTGATGCATTCCTTTGTCTACGCGTCCTTCCTTTTGAACGCCGAACTTTCGTGTATGTTTGATCGCCGAACCGTGGCATGGTAATCGCCGTTGATCGCCGAACTTTTGATATTTTTTGACAGCGGGAAAGACAAGTTTGAATTTATCTGTGTCTTGGGGCCAAAATCCGGAGGCGCGGCTGGGAACTGAATCGCTCCCAAGGCGATAAAACCGCCGACGCATAGGCCAAAACACAATCACCGGCTGCGCTGTGACGGCCAAAACGCAATCACCGGGCGCGTTGGGGGGCCCAACGAGTGAAAATGCTCTTAGGATGAAACGCATTAATTAGTAAGGGACTTACTGCCTCCGTAGGAGCCACCGAATACAACGACGGGGGCATCGACAGCGGAGAGGTTCTGCTTGAGGCTGGTGATGAGGATGGCGAAGTCCGCGAGCGCCTGCGTGGTTGTCAGATAGCCCAGCGTGTCGGCCGACTTGTCCGAGTCGTTCCCGAACGGCTGTGACTCCCCGTAGAACCGATGCTGCACCCGCACAAATTTCAAACAAGTTAGTACTAAAAGCAGAAGGGTTTAACAAGTAGAATTGAGCTTAAGTACCAATCCTTAAACAACGGCAAAAATGGCGGCTGCCGCCTCGTCTGGAGTTAACGTATTCGCCATTGAATTTTCAGTGTTTTTTAAGCTCCGGAGCGAATCAACACGACAACCAATACACGGTCACCGATGAAGATATGATGATTAGCTTAAAGTAAGAGCCATGGCAGAGTGGTAAACGGAGTACGGTACCTCGATGAAGACGAGTAGGGCGCCGAACTCGGGCGCGATGTCGAACATGAAGCCCGTATTTGTGGTGAACCACTCGATGTCGCCCTCGTTGCCGGTGTACACGAACAGCGGGCCGGCGGTGGGTTTCCTCCGCCAGAAGGTGTCGTTGAGGAGGTACTTGTGGGAGAAGACGCGGGAGGAGTTGGGCGTGAAGGTGAAGTGGTCCAGCTCCTGCGGGAAGTAGTGCGCCGTGAACGGCTTCGCCGTGCCGTTGTCCGCGGCGGCGTACCTGCCGCCGGAGCGATACAGAGAAGCGACTCCAGCAGGGAAATGGGGAGGCTGATGGGTGGTGCGCCTGGAGGAGCTTGCTCCTACCGCCAGTTCCGGCGCGAACGCCGCGAGGAGGAGGAGCAGCACCGCCGGGACAACCGCGAGGGTCATGGAGGGCGTCATTTTTGGCCGTCGAGGATCTCCACAGCCTGCTAGGGTTTAAGGATAAGTAGGCGCGGTTGCGGGAGAGACTGAGTCGAAACGGTCGTGCGCCGCATTGATTTACTGCTTGTCTGGTTCGCCTTGTCGGGCACGGATGCAATGGACGGACCCAGATGATTGATTTTTGCCGGCCGGCGACGGGACGCGAGACGCGCCAAACCTGACAGCAAATCCGTCCATCGATGCACTACTCGCTGGCTTGGCAGCCCCTAGTCTTTCAAGACAGCTCGGAGACGACCGGCCACAACGCGACGCCGGCATTCTCTCGCCGGCCACACAAGGTGGCCGATCCGAATCTAACCAGCCGCATAGTCCGCAATGAGAAGCGGCGCGGCGTCGCCGCCGGCACGAGTCTTTGGCCGAAAACGAAGCAAACGGTGCCGTGACAGGAGCAAAGCGGGTGGGTTGAATCTCGCGTGCTGTCGGGACTAATTGTGTCTGTAGAAGGACAAGATATGGGCTGTGCAATCTCGATGTATTGATCGGTGCATCAGGCACGTATATATAAGTATAAAGATGGGCCACAACCTCAACTATACAAAGGAAACAGGAGGTGGGCCCTACACACAAATATACACGTACACAATATACTCAACACCCCCCGTAGTCGAAGCGGCGCCAGTGACGCAAAGACTGGAACGAAACTCCTCGAAAGTAGAAGTCGGCAGTCCCTTCGTCATCACATCGGCGAACTGCTGAGCGGTCGGCACATGGAGAACCCGCATGCGTCCAAGAGCCACCTGCTCGCGCACAAAGTGAATGTCCAGCTCGACGTGTTTAGTCCGGCGATGATGAACATGGTTGGCGGAGAGGTACACCGCAGAGACATTGTCACAGTAGACAACCGTAGTCTGGGACACGTCGTGATGCAGCTCCTGCAGTAACTGTCGTAGCCAGGTGCACTCGGTGACGACGTTGGCCACAGCTCGGTACTCAGCCTCCGCGCTGGAGCGCGAAACCGTGGGTTGTCGCTTAGACGACCACGAGACGAGTGAAGGACCGAGGTAGACGTAGTAGCCAGAGGTGGACCGACGAGTGTCAGGGCAGCCAGCCCAGTCAGCATCGGAGTAGGCCACCATCTCCAGAGAAGTAGACGCCGTGAGTGTCAGCCCGAGGGTCATCGTGCCACGGATGTAGCGAAGGATCCGCTTCACGAGAGTCCAGTGAGAGTCACGAGGGGCGTGCATGTGGAGACACACCTGCTGAACAACATACTGAAGATCCGGTCGAGTGAGAGTCAGGTACTGAAGAGCGTCGACAATAGATCGGTAGAAAGGAGCATCCGACGCAGGCGAGCCCTCAAGAGCAGAGACCTTGGCCTTCGTGTCAACTGGAGTAGCAACAGGATGACAGTTGAGCATACCGGCACGCTCAAGAAGCTCATGTGCATACTTCTGCTGATGAAGAAAGAAACCGTCCGGGCGCCGAACGAGCTCAATGCCAAGGAAATAATGTAGAGCACCCAGGTCCTTAATAGCAAACTCGTCACGCAGCCGGAGAGTAATCTGCTGAAGAACAGCTGCGGAGGAGGCCGTCAGGATGATGTCGTCGACGTAAAGCAGCAAATATGCAGTCGTGTCACCGTGGCGATAGACGAACAGTGAGGCGTCCGAGCGAGTAACGCTGAAGCCCAGTGTCTGAAGAAACCCGGCGATCCGCTGGTACCAGGCGCGGGGTGCCTGCTTGAGCCCGTAAAGAGAGCGGGACAATAGACACACATGACCGGGAAGTGAGGCGTCGACAAAACCGGTGGGTTGCTCACAATACACCTGCTCCTCAAGATGGCCATGGAGAAAGGCGTTGGAGACATCCATCTGATGAACGGGCCAGCCGCGGGACACGGCGAGCTGGAGGACGGTGCGGATCGTGCCCGGTTTTACAACCGGGGCGAACGTCTCGGTGAAGTCCACTCCAGCGCGCTGGCGGAAACCACGGACCACCCAGTGAGCCTTGTAGCGCTAGAGAGTGCCATCCGAGCGGGTCTTATGGCGAAAGACCCACTTGCCGGTGACGACGTTGGCGCGAGGAGGCCGGGGAACCAGTGTCCAAGTACGGTTCTGTTGGAGCGCATCGAACTCTTCCTGCATCGCTGCAAGCTAGTGAGGATCACGGAGGGCGGCGCGGGCGGACACGGGAAGAGGCGACGGCTCCGCAGTGGAGGCGGCGAGGACGTACTCGTCACTCGTGTACCGGAGGCTCGGACGATGAACACCGGTACGAGTGCGGGTGACGGAGCCAGAGGGCACCAACGGAGCCACCGGCGAGGCGGCCGGCGTCAGCGCCGGCGAGGCGACCGGCGTCGGGACCGGCGAGTGAACCGGCGAGGCGGCCGGCGTCAGGGCCGGCGAGGCAGCCGGCGACGGGGCCGGCGAGGGAGCCGGCGTCGGGTCCGGCGAGGCGGCGGGCGTCGAGGCGGCTGAGGAAGCGGCCGAGCCAGCCGCGCCCGATCCCGCGGCGGGTGAGAGAGGGGCGCCAGGGGCGCCGTCAGAGCCGGCCGGGGAGGCCGAGGGGGCGGGCGCCGGCGTGAGGGCGCGAGGACCGCCAAAGCCTGGAGGCGGTCCGCGAGCCGAACGGGACCGTTCGCCTGACGGAGTCGTCGAGGGGCTGCCGGTGGCCGGCGGTGACGAGACGACTAGGGGTACCTGCTGCTGAAACAGAAACACCATCTCATCAAAGTAAACGTGTCGGGAGGTGAAAACACGATGGGAGACGGGATCATAACAGCGGTAGCCCTTAGTGTTAGGTGGGTAGCCAAGAGAGATGCAGGCGACGGAGCAGGGTGCAAGCTTATGAGGCGTAGTAGCGGCGATGCTAGGGTAGCAAAGGCAGCCGAAGATGCGAAGCCCATCGTAAGAGGGGGGTGCACCGAAGAGAAGATGGTGAGGTGTAAAGTTCCCGCGAGTACGACATGGGCGGATGTTGATGAGGAGAGAAGCGGTGGCGAGAGCGTCAGGCCAAAAGCGCGGAGGCACATTGGCATGAAAGAGAAGAGTCCGAACGCAGTCATTGAGAATGCGAAGGATGCGCTCAGCACGACCGTTCTGTTGTGAGGTGTACGGGCAAGTGAGACGAAAAATCGTGCCATGTGTGGTAAGAAGATTACGAACGGCGAGGTTGTCAAACTCCTTCCCGTTGTCTGTCTGCAATGCGAGAATGGGACGACCAAACTGCGTGAGAACATAGGAGTAGAACGCGACGAGAGTGGATATAACATCCGACTTGCGGCGCAACGGGAAGGTCCACACATAATGCGAAAAATCATCAAGTATGACAAGATAATAAAGAAAGCCCGTATTGCTGGCAACAGGAGAGGTCCAAACATCACTATGAATTATCTCAAAGGGGTACGATGCAACAAAGGAAGAAGCCCTAAACGGAAGACGAGCATGTTTGCCGAGGCGACATGCATGACACAAGTGATCCTCGTTCTTATTACACGTGAAAGAAAAACTCCGAATGATGTGGCGAAGGGTGGCAGGATTAGGACGACCCAAGCGAGCATGCCAAAGATCCACTCCGGTGGCGAGGGCAACGGGGGCGGCGGAAGTGGTGGAGGTGGAGGAGTGAACCGGGTAGAGCTCGTCGGGGCTGCCATACCGGTGGAGCACCATCCGCGTGCGAGCGTCCTTAACAGAAAAGCCATATGCGTCAAATTCAACGGTAACCGAATTTTCACGTGTAAGAGAACGAATGAAAACAAGATTTTTAATAAGTTCAGGAGAAACTAGAATATTGGACATGGATATAGGAGTGGAGTTAGACGGAAAATATATATGACCAATATGAGTGATAGGAAGGGAAGAGCCGTCACCGATGATGATGCGGCTGGAGGTGTGGACAGGATGGGCGGTATGGAGGTTACCGAGGTACGCCGCCATGTGAGCGGTGGCGCCGCTATCCATGTACCAGTCGCCGCCGCCGGTGTAGCTGGACGGGGAAGGAGCGTTGTGGAGAGCCGCCAACAGGGCCGGGTCCCACGATGCCGGCGGGAGAGGTGGCGCGGCCGTCAGGGGCAGCAGCGGCGGCCCACCTGGCGGCGGCTGCTGACCATAGGGCGCCGCGTAAGACTGCGGCGCGGCGTAGTACGCCTGGTGCGGCTGCGGCCGGGTGCCAAGAATGCCCGGGGCAGGGGCCCGAGGAACCAGCAGGAGTAGGCGTGAACGACGCCGGTCCATGGGTTCTGGCCGGCGTACCACGGGGCCGGCTGAGAAGCCTGCTGTAGCGGGCGGGGCGCTCCTCCCTGAGCACCGCCGCCGCCCTGCTTGCGGCCACCACGACGGCCGCCGCGACGACCCCCCCCCATTGGTCGCCGACTGGGGCGGTGGGAAGGCGGCGGCCGGTGCGGGCGGGAACCCGGGTGGGAAGGCGGGCGCCGCCGGCTAGGGCGGCGTCGGACGTGGCGGTGGCGGGGCCGAACCCCCGCGGGTGCCTGCGACGAGGGCGGTGTGGGTCGCGCGAGTCCGGGCCACCCGCATCCGGCGCTCCTCCAACTTGAGGTACGCGACCACCTTGGGGAAGGTGGGCTACGGGATGAGGGTGAGGTTGGAGGCGGCATTCCCGAAGTCCTCGTTGAGACCGCCGGAGAGGGTGCTGATGAGGAGCTCGTCGCCGATCTTTTCCCCGAGATCACGGAGCTCATCGGCGAGCTTCTTGAGGCGTATGCAAAAATCATCGATGGATGAGTCAAGTTGCTGGCACCCGTAAAACTCACCATAGAGCAGGACCTTGCGCTGCAGCCGATTGTCGGTGAAGAGGCCGTTGAGCTTGGTCCAGACCGCATAGGCGTCGTCCTCGTCGTTCACCACGGTGTGGAAGAGGTCGCTGGAGATGGTGAGGTAGAACCAGCGGATGATGGTGGCGTCGAGGATCATCCACTCCTCGTCATTGATCATGAGCGCCGAGTCCACGGTGCCGTCCACGTGGCCGTGCAGGAGGTACTCACGGAACACAAGTGAAAAATATCGCTTCCAAGCGAAGTAGGAGGCGGTGGTGTGATCAAGCTTGACCGGAACACGCTCGTGGATGTTGAGGTAGCGGACGAGAGTGACATCGGGACCGGCGAACAGGTTGAAAACGGTGGACGAGGAGGAGCTCATGGCTAGGGTTCGGCGCGGGTGGAGAGAGACGGGGTGTGGGTGCGGCGCGGGTGGGAGTGGCGGAAGCGGGAGCCCGCGGCAGTGGCGGCCTTGGAGAGGCGGCGGCGGCGGCGAGCGAGGTGATGGGAGAGGTGGCCGTGACAAGCGGCGGTGGCGGCGGCCGGAAGAAGGGTGGCGGCGGCGGCGGCGGCTGCTGGTGACGGCGGCAGGTAGGGGCGGCGGCGGCGGCGCGGAGGCGCGGCGGCGGCTAGGGTTAGGATCGTGCTGCGATAGATACCATGTAAAAGAACAAGATATGGGCTGTGCAATCTCGATATATTGATCGGTGCACCAGGCACATATATATAAGTACAAAAGTGGGCTACAACCTCAACTATACAAAGGAAACAGAAGGTGAGTCCTACATACAAATATACACGTACACAATATATTCAACAGTGTCTAAAGTACTGGCAGCTGCCCCCTGCTCCCCAAACCTTAGGCGACTTGGGCAAACTCTCTAGACTTCATCTGCGTGCTTGTGAATTCGCATCCTCTCTATCAGGCGCTCAGGAGCCGGTGCGTGAAAGGGAATCTCGATGTGTTCGTTTCGGTTAGTAGTTTACGTTAGTTTTTTTAGTCTTTGCAGATTCGGTGTTCTGCCGGATGTCGTCGCTATTTCTTTAAATTTGTCTTATGGGCTTTGATATTCTTCGAGTTCGTTTGTTTGAACGTACTTGATGAAGCTCCAGCGTAGATTTCTTCACTCTGGTGAAATTAGGGTTTCTTGTCATGTGGCGAGATTTGGTCTCAGGTGTTTCAGATTTATGCAAGCATTTAATGGCGACAACTATGAATCCAGGGCGCTAGTCCTTAGGGGCATGTGCATAAAAATATCTTTAAAATTGTGAATTTATAATAACCTACCTTCATATCTTTTGGTTAAGAAGTTTGACAACTAAGTTAGGCTTTTAGTTATTGGCGTACAATCTAGGAATTTTCTAATGCAGCCTAGGCCTGGCGTGTCCCCAATTTATGTGTACATTTCAGAAATAAAAAAGAAGTATATATATATATTTTGAGGGAAAGGAATAAAAGAAGTATAAGAGAGCATAAGAGGGAGATGGGCTCACGCACTTCCCTAAACGGGTCGGCCTAGCACGTGGGAGGCCACTGCCTAGTTTTTACTTTTTTTATAGTTTACAGTTTTTGTTTTTTCTTAATATTTATTATATTTGTAATTCCAAATTATATAAATATTTATATTATAAAAAAACATTTACATAAAAAATTTCAGAAAAATGTTAATCCAAGCATTTTAAAAATGTTAAATGTGTGTAGAGCAAATGTTTCTCATGTCACAAAAAATGTATACAAAAATATACTTAAAAATGTTAATAAAGCATGTGAAAAAACAATTAATCAATTATTTGAAATTTCTTGATCAAGCATTTCAAAATTTTCAAATGTGTATAGAAAAAATGATGTCATATATACATAAATACAATGTGTATGAAAATTTATTTATCATGTATGTATGATAAAATGTAGCACATGCATAAAAAACTGAACATAGAAACATAAATTCAAAAAATGTTGCTCGTCTATCCCAGAATGTTAACCATATATTTATAAAATATTAAGAATATATAAAAATGCTTTTATATACGAAAAATTTATGATGCGTATTTAAAAATAGTAGTCAAACAAAAAAGTGAGAAACACTTAATCATTTGTTTCAAAACATTTTTAAATACGTATAAAAAATGTTACTGATATATATGAAAAATGTGGAGTGTGAATTCAAATATTGAACATAAAACGTTAGTTTTAAAAAACATGGATTGTGTATCAAAAAATCTTAATCATATATTGTAAATGTTAAATATGTATTAAAAATCTCATATATCGCGAACATTTATAATGCTTATGAATAAAGTAGTCATCAAACATTTTTTAAATGTTAATCATGTATTTTGAAAACGTTAAAGATGTATAAAAAGTATTTTTGATGTACACAAAAAATGTAGCAATTTGTATAAAAAATGTAGACATGTGTTGAAGAAGAAAATTAAAAAAATAGAGAAGACCGGGGAAAACCAAATAAATGGGAAAAAGGAAAAATAAAAAATAAAAACAAACCAAAGAAAACGAAGAAAGGAACAAAAAAAGTCAGAATGAAAAGCAAGAATCAGTGAAAACTGAGAAAGAAATAAAGGAAAAAGTAAACTAAAGAAAATCATGAAAAAATGAAGAAAATCGGTAAAAAAAGAAGAAGAACGGAAACCCCATGAAAACCGTAAAGAAATATGAAAACAACCCAGCAAAAAACCAAAAGAAAACCCAGAAAGAAAATTGAAACCAAAAAATCATAGAAAGATTAAAGGAAAAGGAAAACATGTGAAAACGAAAAAAACAATGTACAAAAAAGGAAAAGAAAAAAAGATGAAAACCATGAAAAAAGAAATAAAACGAAAAGAAGGGAACAAAAAATAAATGAAAAAGGAAAAAAGAAACAAACATCAAAACGTGAATGCCGCTAGTGATAAAAAAAATAAAATGGCTGGCCCAGTTTACGGCAGGGAAGAAAATGCTTTACTGAGACAAGCTATACTCGCTATAAGCGAGATATAGTCATCGTGATGAGCTTGACCCCGTAAGAAAGTAGAGAAAAGGAAAAGAAGAAGAAGGGAAGAATTGGGCCAAGCATGTTCGGCTAGGAAATGAGAGTTACCTACGTATTGCCAATGTAACCAGCATCGGAGGTTCCCCTAAAAAATACCGGCAGTGAGGAAAGCAAACGTGGCTGTCATTGTATCCTCTATCTAACTGCCTCTGCTCGCTTTAGTCGCTGACAACTGCGGTTGGACGCTGCATGCGCCATGGCTGCCTCCGCATGTAATTGTGTTCTGAGAGGTTCACAAGGTACGCCATGATCAATCTAGATTCTTCTCTTTAGTCCTTATTAGTGTTCTGATTTCTAAACTTCTATTTTTATTTATTTACTTCCTTTCAAAATTTTGGGTGTAAAAATGTTGCCTAAAATATGTCCGAGAAAAGGAAAAAAGGGAAAACGAGTGGATCAGTTTACTGAATCACAAAGAAGTGATTTAAATAAGTTTTTTTTTTGAAGCACTGAATCATTATTGTTGATGGAGATATGGAGTCGTTGGAATTTTCTTTGTTATTGGAGATAATCACACTAGTTTAATCTTGTTATTTTTTTAGTCTTATTGTAATATGACATTGCTTCACTAGTATCACTATGGGCCTGTTTAGGGCTCATCTAACAGTGGCATTGTTATGTCACATCTAAGTGATGTCACGGGGAAATTTGTTGTCCCCCTTTTTTTCTGTGCGTTTGTTTTTGACATTGTTTTCTCTTGCCAGCCACCCTCGAGCACCAAAGTCCACCACCCCGACAACACAAAGCTGAGCAGTTATTCTTACGTACTGGTTTTACAAATGTCCTACGCACTAGTTCAGATTGCTGGCAAATAGTTTTTGGTTTTTCTCCAGACGGTTATTGTCTACTAGTATCTCACAGTAGGTAGGTTTTACAGTAGAATCTGTGCGTAGGAATATTATTTTTGCACAAAGCTTACCAGTGACAACAGCAAAGGCAATAGTCCAGGCCTAATAGGAGCTTGTTGTTGCACCAACTAAAACTTTTGCTGCACCACAAAAAGTTTTTCACGCGTGGGTCAAGATTTTCTTTAAACCACACCCCTATATTAATTAATTAAAATAAATGTTCATACAATCATTCATTACTGCTCTTGCCACGCAGGGTGGGACACTATTAATAAGAATACCATCACACCTATTATAAAACTAAACTTCGCAATCTCATGCGCTACCAAATTCGCCATCCTGCTTATCTTGGTGATTTTTAAATTCCTCATCATCTTCGAGACACTCAACGCTACCTTCTTCAAATCAAAAAGGTTTGACCTGCTGCAGAACAATAGTGAGCTGGTCAGTTGTATCTATATCAAACTTCTTTGCGTTGCAGGATTTCAATCTAGATGATGATTTCATGTATTTTGCAAGAGATGCTTCTGCATGTGTGTTTGCAGACTGCTGATCTTGCTGTATTAGTGAAATTGTGCAAATTGTTGTAGTCTAGTTAATTAGAAGCAGGGTTTGGGACTTCCATGGGCATAGCTTTAGCTTTTAAATTGGTCTTATTTTCAGGGATCATAAACAATGTTGCGTTTATAAGAATAAACAATGTTATGTCAGTTATAACCAGTTTGCGTGTACTTGTTTTCAATGCAATGTCCCTGATAGCATAGATCCCTTGTACGTTGCTCATAGACGAGTTCTTTCCGTCGAGAGCACACTTGTAGTCTCGGCCTGGCTGAGTTACTTTTACAGACGGACGTAGACTGACTACGCACACGTACAAGTAAACAAGCAAACAAGCAACTTGCTGGATGGATTTGCTAGGGTGACTAGCTAGCTTCATACGCTAGCTGGATCGAGTCGCCGGCAGGACAAACGCACGCGAGACAAATACGCCGTGTTGGATGGCCACAGGCACTACCGGAATCGCCCCCTATGCCGACAGCCAGGGCCGTCGGCATAGGCCTGAGTCCCGTCGGGATAGGCCTATGCCGACGGCCCCCGTCGGCATAGGGCCGTCGGCAACATATGCGTCGGCACAGCCAGGGAGGCCGTCGGCATAGAAAAGCCGTCGGCATATATGATACGCCGACGGGGGCCGTATATCTATGCCGACGGCCCTAACCGTCGGCAACTATCACGCCTAACGGCGGCTGCCGTCAAGTCTGCCCAATGAATGGTCGCCACGTGGCACCACTATGCCGACGGCCTAGCCGTCGGCTTAGTCAAAAACTATGCCGACGGCTAGACCGTCGGCATAGGTGTGCCACGTGGCGACCAGCCGCTGCTCTAGGACCAGGGCTATGCCGACGGCTGGGCCGTCGACATAGTTTGAAACTAAGCCGACGGTCAGGCCGTCGGCATAGTCCTTCATACAGAGCTCCCAGTAGCTGACACATGGCACCTATGCCGACGGCCTAGC
>NC_041392.1:708211987-708219724 GCF_002162155.2 Triticum dicoccoides | reverse complement strand
TTTAAACTAAGCCGACGGCTAGGCCGTCGGCATAGGTGCCACGTGTCAGCTACTGGGAGCTCACGCTAGCCCTATGCCGACGGCCTAGCCGTCGGCATAGTTTGCTTTTGCTTTTTTTTTTCTTTTTTCTGTTTGTTTTCAGATCAATTCAATTCAAATAGCAGCACATATCAGCAGATATATATGATGGGATAGACATATAAAACACAACGGGATATCATCCGGCACCATCACAACAATATATGCATAAGCATCATCACACACAAGTCTCTAAATGAACATCATCACAACCAACATAAGCATAAGCAGATAGAGAAGCACACAAGTCATCTAAATAATCATCACCACACACAAGTCATCTCAAGCATCATCACCACACAAGGATCATCGAGCACCGCGGAGGTCGTCACCGCCAAGACGGCCAAAGCCCAGGTCGTCACTGCTAGCGGCAGCGCTACCGCCAAGACCGCCTCCGCCTCCACCTCCGCCTCCGCCTCCGTGGATCGGAGTGGTCGGGCTCCGTGTCTCCGGAGTGCTGCGAAGACCACCGCCAACGATAGATCCACCTGTTCCCTAGATGTTGAAAAGACATATGCACGAGATATATGACTGTGTTGAAAGGCATGACATGCTTTGGGTGAATAGATTGGGGATGAACTAACCGGCGAGGGGCCAGCGTTCTGTGCCACAAACTCCTCAAAGCTCATCAACACTGGTTGTGCTGGAGGGCATTGTGCTGGAGGGAACTGAGGACACCTGCCGGCCGCCATATCCTGAAAAGCCTGCTGCATCTGGCTATCCCTCTGCACTTGGTGTTCATAAAGCCTCTGATGCCATGCCATGGTCTCCTGGCGTGTGTACTCCATGTAGGCCTACGGTATGACATGATGGAACTCATAAAACTACTAAATGCGGAAAATGAAGTGAGCAATAAAGATAAGAGGGAAAATACTTACAGATTGTTGCTCCTGAAAGAGGGACTGTGTACTAGTCACTGGCTGGCTCGTGCACTGGCTCAGGGTCGGGTCGATCCGACGAAGCTGTGTGTAGGAGATACTAGGAGTGATCACAGCATCGAGAACCGCCTCCCGACCGTGCTCCTTGGGCCCCATCCTCACCACCGCCATGTCGTCCAGAGGCGCCGCAATGGGGTCAGGTGTGTCAGGATGTAACTTCAGATATGCTTCGGAGTAGGCCTTCTTCCTCCCTGCGGTCTTCTTGCCGTAGTACTTGGGCTCGCCAGGCTTGGGGTCCTTCCGCGTATGGGCGATCTCCCACGCCTGCATGTGTGAGAGCGGCCGCTTCAGTTTCTCCTCTTGCACCACCAAACAGAGGTTAGTCATACATAAGAAAGTGATGGTAAATAGAAGAAGAAGAATGTTTAATGGGGTTAGTCATACATTAACTGCCTTGTGGAGATAGTGGTTTCGGTTTCCCTGAGCATGTACTCCCTCCGTCCCTCGGTTAGCCTTATTTTTGGTTCTCATAGCCGCCCAGGCTCCAGCCTCATCACACCAAAGATCCACCAATGCCGCCCAGGACTCGTCTTTTCCATAACACCAATTTGGACACACCTACACAATAAAAGCATAATGGCATGTAGGTGTGTCCAAATTGGTGTTATGGAAGCATAAAGCATAAAGCATAATGTACCACAAGGTAATGAAAGCATAATGAAAGCATAATATATGAAAGCATAATGAAAAATCTTTTATACTTACCGCCAAGAACTCGGGCCTCTCCAAGGTGATGCCCATCCTCTGCGCTTCTTCCTTGGTCATCTTCACACCAAGAACGTCATGGTAGTATGTGGAGATGGCCACATAGCACACCTCGTACTGCATCTGGCGGGCCTTCTTCTTGCATTGGCGCAACACGATCTGGTCCGCTCTAGCCCTGTGCTCCGGAAGAACTCGATAGAATTTCTACAATCATGCATGAAACAAGAATGGAAGAAGCCATGAGTTAAATCATTCATGAAACTAGAATGGACTTGTGCTTCTGAAGAGAACTCACCCAGAAAGTAGTGATCACGGCCTTGGCATGGGTCTCATGGTCCGCGTGGCGGGCCGCTTCCCAGTGGTCCCAGCTCGTAGCCAAAACCCGACGGTCCAGCTGCCTGACTGGATCGGGACAGTACAACCCCGGCCAATATAACTTCAGCAAGACAGTGATGAGGCCGTTGGGAATACGGACCCCTTTAGAATATATCCAGTTGCTGCAAAAGAATGAACTATTAGCATGTGACAAGCAAAATAAATAACAACCGGAATAAGCATGTGACAAGCAAAATAATGAATCACTTACTCTTTTCCCGTGGGCTCAATGAGCCACTTCTGCTCCTCAGTAGCAGGAACCTGCTTTGGTAGCTTTGCGTTGCCACGCAGCCACCCCTTCTTGTCAACCCCCTTCCCGTGACCACCATCATCCCCGCCACCACCCTCCTCCTCGCCTGCCTCCCCCTCCCCAACCTCCTCCCCAACCTCCTCTTCCTCCTCCTCCTCCTCGCCTGCCTCCTCCTCCACCTCCTCCTCCTCCACCACCACCTCCTCCTCCTCCTCCTCCCTAGAGTGTACCTCACTAGAGGAGGGCCTCGAAGACAACACCCCTAAGTCGGTGAGGGTGCGCTCTTTCTGGCCGCGACCCCCTGTAGTGGCTCTCCCCCCAGCACCTCGTCCTCTAGAGGCTCTCCCCCCGCCCCCTCCTCCTCTAGGGGCACCTCTCGCTCGACCTCCCTGTGAGGAGTCATCGTCAAGTAGCCGAGGGGGAGGATTACGTGCTCGACCACTCCGACTAGGCAGGCCGATGACCTTGCGTAGGAAACCCACGCCGTCGGCCTTCCCCTTGCCCATGTTCCACGAACCTGCATTGAAAAGAGAAAAAGCAATTAGTAAAATAATGAAATGAAGGAAAAGGCATGATAATAAACACATTAATAAAAATGCATAAAAAGGCATATTCCTAAACTACAGAAAAAAAATACTTGAAACATACATCTGCTAGAACCCATATGAATCATCACTGTTGTAACCTCTTTCTTGGTCCGTCTCATCATCACTATCAATCATATCATCTTCGTTGTCCAACGGAGGTGGAGGCTCTTCCTCGTTGTCAGCGTCTTCATTTAACTTTTCTAGCATAAGTATGTCATTTTCATTGACTATGGTCTCACCATCATTCCGTGCATCGTCGACGTTTGGGTCCACATCATCATCACCCAATGGTCTAGCATCATCGTTTCTAACCACATCATCATCATCATCATCAGGTTGCTCTTGATAGAACAATCCCTCGTATGTCATGGGGTTAATTTTGTAGTAATCGTCTTCATTCGGGTCTGGTAGCTTACCATGTGGCGACACCTTGAACACAACTTCCCAACCCTTTAGATACACTTTCTGGCATGGGTAAGGCAGATAATATACTTGTGTAGCTTGGGTAGCCGCAATGAAGAGATCGGCTCCGGCATAGACGGTTGATGGTTTAACTTCGACCAAACCAATGGAAGGCGTATGTTTTACCCCCTCCCGCGGATCGAACCATCGGCATTTGAACACAGGCAGACTTAGGGTCTCACGCCCCTGGTGGAATTTAACCTCGTATATATTTTGTAGCCTTCCGTAGTAGTCTACTGAATTTTGACTGGGGGTGTACACTCCAGTACTTATAGTTTTGGGATCGGGGCAGCTGTTTTGGTGCTCCTCTGTATGGAAGTGATACCCATTCACATCATACTTTTTACATGTCATGACGGCAGGGTCAAAACCCATGGAAACCCATCTCAATTCATCATCCATAGATATGTTCGGATCTTTTCCCTACAAGTATAATGGAAATTGTTGCGTGCATTAGTTCGGTTAACTAATAAATGTTGAAGTAGGTATTTAATAGGGGAGTGTGGAAAATTACTTTCTCCATGAACCAAGCAACAAAATTTTTACGTCCAGGGTTTCCATGACGGAGAAGAGTAAGTGCCTCCGCCTCAGTAGGAGGATTCACTCCCGTCCATTCCTCTTGAACGAAATCACTAAAAAAAGATAAGCGGTGTTAGACCGGGACTAAGTGAACATGAAACATGATGATGTGGAAGACATAAAGGAATGGTGTAGTGGTATTACCTCATCCACACTTCCTGAACTTCCTTGATGTTGTGCAAGATATAGAACATGAGGTCCTCCCACTCTTGTCGTGGCATGTTATAAGATTTCGAGGCCCCAGCCCTCCCACCTTGCGCGTTGAATAGATCGAGCCTGGGTTGATACTTGGGCTCTTCTATATTGTATCGAGGCACCTTGTTATGCAGATGGGGAACGTGGTCTGGATAGTATGATGTCCTGAGGTCTGACACCTCCTCTAGGATAAATGCCTCAGCTATGGAAGCTTCAATCTTAGCTTTGTTTCCACATTTCCGTCAGAGATGCTTGTTCTGCCTCTCAGGGCCGTACTGCCAGCGATTTTGCACAGGGCCCCCCAACAATACCTTGTTCGCGAGGTGCAGAATGAGATGTGTCGTCGGAGTAAAGAAGCCTGGCGGAAAGATCTTCTCTAGCTTGACTATCAACTCCGGTGCCTTCTTATGCAATTTTTCAATCACCTCTTTACTTACTTCTTTAGCACAGAGCATGCGGAAGAAATGGCTAAGCTCGGCAAGCACTCGCCAGACATGCTCGGGGACATAGCCTCGAACCATCACCGGCATTATCCGCTCAATCCATACATGGTAGTCATGACTCTTCAGGCCGGTCACTTTGCCCGTTGAAAGATTGACTCCCTTACTTATATTCGATGCATAACCATCGGTGAACTTCAAAATTTGTTTCAGCCAGATAAGTACTTATTTTTTTTCTGGCAGTTTAAGGACAAAGTCAGCATCTAGCTTGAACCAGTTTTTTCGACCGCCCGTGGGAGGCTTCATGTTCAGGCGTGGTCTATCACAAATTCTCTGTTGATCGGCTCTAGCTTTTACGTTATCCTTCGTCTTATCAGGAATGTTGAGGATTGTGTGGAAAAGGGACTCTGCCACATTCTTTTCGGTTTGCATCACATCAATATTGTAAGGAAGTTTGAGGTCCTTGAAATAGGGAAGCTGCGAGAAGGGGGTAATGTGCGTCCAGTTGTGCGTCTCACCATATCCCTCGAAGCCTTTGGCTTTGGCTTTGCCTTTGCCTTTGACTTTAGGCTTGAGAGCTTTTAGCTGAGCAAGAACATCTGCCCCCGAAAATGTTGGAATCTCGGTTACTTCATGAACAACCCGGCCTTTCGTGAAGTTCTTCTTGTCTTCCCTGTCTGGATGGTCTGGAGGGAGGAACTGTCGATGCAGGTCAAAGGCTACATACTTGCCACCCTTACTCAGCCAAATCATTCGCAGAGCCTGCATGCACACTGGGCATGGCATCTTACCACTTGTACACCATCCGCAGAATAGAGCATAGCCGGGAAAGTCATGCATGCAATAGTGCAACCAAACTTTCATCAAGAAATTTCTCTGCAGATCCCGGTCGTATGTCAACCTCGGAAAGTACCAAGAATGGTGCAAAGCATCCACAAGCGGCTGCATAAACACACCCAATTGCTTCCCCGGGTAGTCAGGCCCCGGAATGATGAGCGACAAGAACATGGTCTTCCGTTGCATTAGGGCACCGGGAGGAAGATTGAGCGGAATTACAAACACGGGCCAGCAGCTGTATGGATTGGACGACATACCATATGGATTCAACCCATCACCTGATATGGCTATTCTGACATTCCCAGCCTCGGCTGCTTCCTCGGGGTATTCTTCATCGAATGACTTCCATGCTTCCCCTCCCGATGGATGTACGATTTTTTTGGATTGTACCTTATACCTTCCTTGTGCCACTTCATCATTTTGGCAGACTCCTTCGTGATGAAAAGGTGCTGCAGTCCTTTTATAAAATCAAGATACCGAAGAACCTTAACCGGGATGGTTAGCTGCTTTTTCTCACCATCCTCACCGGCCACCTCAATGTACCGAGACGAACTGCACTTCCTACAGTACTTGTCATCCGCATACTCGTGCCTAAACAAAAGGCAATTCTTCGGGCAAACATCTATTTTCTCATAATCCATAGAGAGTGCCTTCATGATTTTCTTTGTATCGTACATGCTTTTTGGCAGTTCATGACCCTCAGGGAGGCTGTTAGCCCATACTCCTAGGAATGCTTCGAAGCATTTCTGGCTACAGCCGTACTCAGCCTTGACTGCAATCAGTTGTGAGATGGCATCCAGCTGAGATATTTTCGCACCCGCATAAAGAGGTTTCTTCGACGAGGCCAAGACCTCCAAGAAGGCCTTTGCAGTTGCCTCCGGCTCCTCCGGTTCATTCTCTAAAGGTGTCGCATTTGCCGTTTCTGCAACAATGACATCATCTAGCATGTCCCTGACCCCGTCGTTCTCATATCCATCGATGCGTTGTTGCATCACCTCCTCTCTACCACGGTCCTGCTCGGTTATGTTTATCAGCGGCATGTCAAAGTTTGGCATATATCCGTGTGTGCGAAGGTGCTCACTCATGTCCGTCTGATTTACGGTGACGTCTGGCACATCTCGCACAGGGGCATGGTGGGATAATTCTCATTGGACGATGGAATATCTCCTTCAAATACACATCGGTTTTCGCGATCCACTCTGATGTTACTCGATTCCGACGGATAAAACCACCGTACATCCACTGATTATCTGCCATCCTCTGCTTTTTTGCAAGCCACACAACATAATTAAGGATTCACTTAAATTAATCACATCAAATTTTCAGTTTCTACCGCGTTGAATCCACCTACATCTCTAATAGGTAAAGATGGGTCCTAATCCCACCCGAGGATGTGTAGATTGAGTACGTTCTCCATTCTACCCCGTTCCGAGACAAAATTTCGGTAGCACCTCCCCGCTGTTCTCCAGATACACGTCTCGGCAAATAGTCGAGAGAATGTGCTCCGGAAAACAATGGGGAGGCGCCGCCGAAATCCTGTCTCAGAACGGGGTAGAACATGGAGAACATACCCAATCTACACATCCTTGGGCTATCCATGGAAAACGCTGGACAATCCGAAAGAGCCGCGGTGATAAATATGCAATTGAATGCATATTTATCGATGCAACCCTTTTGGACGGGAGACGCCTAGGTTACGCCACTTGACTTGAGAATGAAATCTAGTGACATTATTCATAGCTCACCCTCGGCTGTAGAGGAAGTAGTTGAATAGTGGAGGGACAATCGGGGTCCAATAGCTCCTACGACGATCACTCCACCGAGATGGAACACCACAGAACCTGCACCGTGACAAAATTTAAGAACATCGCCGTCATCATCTATCATCATGTAACAATCATCGAAGCATAAAAAAATAATCATCATCATCATTTATCATGATCCAACAATCATCATCATTTATCATCTCTTTCGCAAAAAATGGAAATCTGTCATCATCATCATCTTCAAATTATCAAGGCATAAAAAAATCATTATCATCTATCATCAACATCATCATCTATCATCATTAACATCATAATCTATCATCATCAACATCATCATCTATCATCTATTTTTTTTGCATTTCTTGTGTTTCTCACATTTCTAACTATCATCAAATCATCTATCATCTAACTATCATCATACATAATGCATGCATTATTCCATATAACCATCTATCATCATACATAATGCATCCATCCATCTATCATCTAACTAAATTAAAAAAAATTGCTTCAAAGAGGGAGGGA
>NC_041392.1:708204520-708211522 GCF_002162155.2 Triticum dicoccoides | reverse complement strand
GGGCTCGGGCTAGGCCGGCCGGAGCAGCGGCGGAGGAGGGCCGGTGCAGCCTAGCTACCGGCCGGAGCGACGGTCGGGCGACGTTGAGGGAGGAGTGGGCTCGGGGAGGTCCGACCGAACCGAGCTCGACGAGGGCGTGGGCGAGGGGTGGTCGGGGAGGATTCCACGCGCCCCACCGCGGCAAGGGAAGGGCGGCGGCGGCGCGACCCGAGACGACGAGGCCGGGATGGAACACGGGTGGGGCGGCTGCGGCGAGTGGCGAGGGAAAGGCGGTGGTGGCCCAGAGCGCGGGTGGGGCGGCGGTGGAGCAGGGCGAGGGAAGGGCGGCGGCAGTGACTGGAGAGGAAGGGCAGCGGCGGGCGGAGCAGAGGATCTGGCGGCGGCGCGGGTGTGGGTCGGGAGGAAGGGGGAGATGGGGAATGGGTGGTCGGGGGCGAACCGCAGCGGATAAGGTCAACCTATGCCGACGGCTTGGCCATCGGCATAGGCCTGGCCCTTTGCCACGTCATCGATCCGTGGTCGTGCGCGCTGCTATGCCGACGGCTAAGCCGTCGGCATAGATACTTTGCATTTTTTATTTTTTTTATTACGACATATGTGTGACTCTCAGCACAATGTAAAAAATAGTCTCACCTCGCCCAAAAATAGTCTGAAGGTTTCACGGTGATAGTCCACTTTCCATGATGGATGTCGTTTTCCACCTCCAAGACATGGCGGCAACGACGCCCGTGAGGGGGGCACACCCCGGAGTCGCGTGTCGGGTGCCTGAGCGTGCCACCATGCTTCCACAAGCGTAGTAGGGCCCATCGCAACACGTGGCGGCATTGCAACCCCCTCCGGTACCCCATCCCGTCTAACCCTGACATAGACGACCGCCGGATCTAGCTCTTTGACTTGTGCCGGACTGGGTCTGACCGGTGGACCTTTTCACCTGATTTTCGTAGCCCAGCCCATAGCTGCACCCCCCAACACCATCCCGGCCCAACCCACCCAAAGATACCCTCCGTGTCGGCCCGATGTGGCCGTTTCCCCCCTTCGGGATGGGCTTTGACCAGTGGACCTCCCCACCCGGTTGTGTTAGGTCAGCCCATAGGAACACTTTGGAGCAACATCCGGGGCAAACCCACAGCAAGATCCCCTCCGTGTAGACCCCATGCATCCGTTTCCGTCCTCCAGGTGCCGGCGGCGGCGCCGTCCGTGAGGGGGGGCACACCCCGAACACGCGTGCCGAGCGTTTGCAACCGCCACAACACTTCCAGACTTGTGAGAGGCCGCCTACGCAAGATTTGGCGGCATGCTAGCCCCAGGAGGCCGCCGGCCACAGCCGTAGACGCGGGAAGGGCAATCCGCGTAGAGGGAATTTTTCGGGTACTTCTCCATCACCAAAAATTATGAAAAAATACCATCGTTCCTATAGCACATGTGCCCGCTCGTGCAAAAAAACTCATGATTTTATCACGCTCCGAGTATTTAGTAATATTGACGCCGCATCGTTACCGTAGAACGTCTACTACCGTGTCATCGCCGTCCGTGAGGGGGGGCCACGCCCCGGAGACGCGTCCCGCCTCTTCGGACATGCCACCACACCACCCCGCATGTATGAGGGCCCGGTGCGACGCTCCGGTGGCATTGCTACCCCCAAGTGCCCCCGTCCTGCCTAACCCTGTAGCGTTTGACCACGGGATCTAGCCCTTTGACTTTGCACGGACAGGCTTTGACCACTGGACCTCCCTACCTGGTTGTGTTAGGTTAGCCCATAGGAACACTTTGGAGCAACATCCGGGCCAGACCCACAGCAAGATCCCCTCCGTGTAGACCCCACTCGTCCGTTTCCCCCCTCCAGGTGCCGGCGGCGGCGCCGTCCGTGAGGGGGGGCACACCCCGGACACGCGTGCCGGGCGTTTGCAACCGCCACAACACTTCCAGACTTGTGAGAGGCCGCCTACGCAAGATTTGGCGGCATGCTAGCCCCCGGAGGCCGCCGGGCACAGCCGTAGACGCGCGAAGGGCAATCCGCGTAGAGGGAATTTTTCGGATACTTCTCCATCACCAAAAATTATGAAAAAATACCATCGTTCTAATAGCACATGTGCCCGCGTCGTGCAAAAAAACTCATGATTTTATCGCGCTCTGAGTATTTAGTAATATTGACGCCGCATTGTTACCGCAGAACGTCTACTACCGTGTCATCGCCGTCCGTGAGGAGGGGCCACGCCCCGGAGACACGTCCCGCCTCTTCGGACATGCCACCACACCATCCCGCATGTATGAGGGCCCGGTGCGACACTTCGGTGGCATTGCTACCCCCCAGTGCCCCCGTCCCGCCTAACCCTGTAGCGTTTGACCACGGGATCTAGCCCTTTGACTTTGCACGGACGGGCTTTGACCAGTGGACCTCCCCACCCGGTTGTGTTAGGTCTACCCATAGGAACACTTTGGAGCAGCATCCGGGCCATACCCACAGCAAGATCCCCTCTGTGTAGACCTCACGCGTCCGTTTCCCTCCTCCAGGTGCCGGCGGCGGCGCCGTCCGTGAGGGGGGGCACACCCCGGACACGCGTGCCGGGCGTTTGCAACCGCCACAACACTTCCAGACTTGTGAGAGGCCGCCTACGCAAGATTTGGCGGCATGCTAGCCCCCGGAGGCCGCCGTCCACAGCCGTAGACGCGCGAAGGGCAATCCGCGTAGAGGGAATTTTTCGGATACTTCTCCATCACCAAAAATTATGAAAAAATACCATCGTTCCTATAGCACATGTGCCCGCGTCGTGCAAAAAAAAACTCATGATTTTATCGCGCTCCGAGTATTTAGTAATATTGACGCCGCATCGTTACCGCAGAACATCTACTATCGTGTCATCGCCGTCCGTGAGGGGGGGGGGCACGCCCCGGAGATGCGTCCCGCCTCTTCGGACATGCCACCACACCACCCCGCATGTATGAGGGCCCGGTGCGACGCTCCGGTGGCATTGCTACCCCCTAGTGCCCCCGTCCCGCCTAACCCTGTAGCGTTTGACCATGCTATCTAGCCCTTTGACTTTACACGGACGGGCTTTGACCAGTGGACCTCCCCACCCGGTTGTGTTAGGTCAGCCCATAGGAACACTTTGGAGCAACATCCGGGCCAGACCCACAGCAAGATCCCCTCCGTGTAGACCCCACGCGTATGTTTCCCCCCTCTAGGTGCCGGCGGCGGCGCCGTCCGTGAGGGGGGGCACACCTCGGAGCCCCAAGACGGGCGTCTACGCATGCGTGAACACTTTCACATATGCATCGGGACCCGTGCGATGTTTCGGTGACATAGCTACACCCCGAACCCCCCCACCGACCAGAATTCCTTCCGTGTCGACCGTTTCCCCCCTCCGTGACACGGCGATAGCGACGTTCGTAACGGGGGGCAATCGATATACCATCGGGTATGTTTTTTTAGATAAGGCATAATTATATTATGCAAAAGCAAAAACTAAAATAAAGTAAAAATAACAAAACAAAGTAAAAATAAAAAATAAAGTAATGCCCACGTATGCCGATGGCATACCTGCGCACACACGGATCGATGACGTGGCATGGCACACGGATCGTTGACGTGGCAGAGGGGCCTATGCCGACGGCTATGCCGTAGGCATACCTCTGCCACAGATATGCCGACGGCCGCCGTTACCACCCGTCGGCGTAGGTTCAACGCCGTCAAATGGTCAGCGCTGACCGGGCAGGTGGGCCCGTGCTATGTCGACGGCCTGACCTATGCCGACGGGCCCCGTAGGCGTATCTCGGGCGGTCCCGACGGCCTGGTCTATGCCAACGGCCCCGTCGGCATAGATGGATGTATGCCGACGGCTTTTCTACGCCTACGGCCTATCCTTGGCCGTCGGCATAGGTCCGACGATGCCGACGGGGGCCGTCGGCAACCCCAGTTTTTCTGGTAGTGAGGATCGTATCGGTCCTGATCTTTCTTTGTATTGCTTTGAACTCAGGTTGCAAAGATTACAAGGGGTATGAGTATATATAGGAGTAAAGCTAACTAGCCTAACCCAATACGACTCGGTGTCCTGTTCACGTCCGAGCCGGACTGTGACTATGTGGTTAATTCCAACACTCACCCCCCTAAACACGACGTCACTATACTACAACTCGGATGTCGATCCTTCTTCGTATCTTCAAGAACTTTTCTCTGTCCAAAGTCTTGGTTAGCATATCCGCCATCTGATCATCAGTGCAAACGTAGTTGGCCTCCATCTTACCTTCTTCCACGCAGTCCTTTATGTAGTGATACATCTTATCAATGTGCTTGCTCCTATCACGCCGCACTGGGTCTTCACATAGAAAACTTTCAGACTTGCTATCAACATTGAGCAACACCTGTTCCGGATCTCGATCCATGAGATCACCGTGTAGCCTCCCTAGCCACACACCTTGACACGCCGCAGCGGCCGCTGCAATATACTCTATTGCATCAACGGCAGTTACTTTACTCTTCTTGCTTAGCTCAAGACGAGGTTTCATTGAAGCGTCAACTGGATTGCAATCTTTCATGGCACGGCTTTCAAGTACCTTCTTTGTGTATGCCTCCTGGCATAGTGTGATCCCCTCTATCTTTTGATGTACCTCTATCCCGGGGTAGTAGCTCAAAAGACCGAGATCATCCATTTTGAAAAACTCTTTCATCTGTAGGTTGAACTTTGCAATCAACTCTTCATCTGCTCCGGTAATTGATAGGTCGTCGACGTAGATGCCAACCAGTAGACGATCCCTTCCTTCACCTCTCTTGTACATTGCATGCTCTAGTGGGGCTTTCTCAAATCCAAGAGAAATCAATGTTCGATCAAGTTTGATGTTCCACTCCCAAGGTCCTTGCCATAGCCCATACAAGATTTTGTGTAAGTTCAGTACCTTGTGCTCTTCTCCCTCTTTGATGAAACCCGGTGGTTGATTAACATACACATCTCCTTCTATCTTGCCATTCGAAAACACGGAGTTTACATCCATGTGATGTACTTTCCATGATTCCTGAGCCGCGAGAGCGATGAGTAATCTCACCGACTCCATTTTTGCAATGGGAACGAACACTCCTTCGAAGTCCACACCTTCCTCTTGCACATACTCTTTGGCCACAAACCTTGCTTTGTGCTTCATGCACCCTTCGACATCTTTCTTGACCTTAAATTCCCACTTGAGCTCCATAGCCTTTTCATTGTTGGGAAGATCCACAAGCTCCCATGAATTATTGTCGTGGATCGACCCCAACTCTTCTTTCATAACATGACGCCAATGCTCCTTCGTATTTGCGTCCAAAAATTCCGGTTCCTCAATGTGCAAACATCGTTGCCCTTTACTCTTCATCTTCACCGATTTTATTTGAAGCGCTTCATCTGGTTCATGTGGTCGTTCTTCTGTCTCCAGTGCTATCGAAGGAGACGGCACATCTTTTGAAGTTGCCAAACTTCTCTTTTCTGGCATTTTGCCCACACCCAAACTGCTCTCTAGAGAAGAACCTGCAACGGACCACCAGCCACTAGGCTAACTTCTGTTTGTCCAACTGCAGCACCTTCTGACGCGTGTCCTTTTCCTGGACCGTGCCCACCTTCTAGCCTGTTGGAAGAGCCTCCAAAAGCTCCCGTGGATGTACCTCCTCCACCGAGTGGGCTGCCTAATGGTGAACTTGGCGCAACATGCACACCTCCTGCTGACTCGCCTGTTCTACTGCGTGATGCAACGCTCGCGTCGGTCGACTGCACGAGCGACCTACTGGGTGCAGCACCTCCAGTTGTGCCTGGATTAGTCTTGTCTGGTGCGCTACAACTCATGACGCCTGCGCTCCTAGCCGAACCGGCTGGCTTCATGTACGCAGCACACTCGTCTGGTCCGAGTGTAAGTCGCCGCACATCTCGATTTGCCCTGTGATGTTTTGACACGACCACATCGAGACGTCTTCTGCCGTGGACTTCTGACGTCACGTCTTCGTCTATCTTCAGATTTTCTGAACTGCTCTTTCGACCGCAGCTGGCCACTCTTGGACGCGCCGTGCAAAGGCTACTTCTCCATGGACGAGCACACGCAGCTTTCGCTGCATCCGCTCCAGCAAAGTTAGCACTTACATCCATAACATTGTCGTAAGCTTTGGAATCACCCCCGCATCTGTAGCTTCGACACGAGTTTCCGAAACATGATCATGATGGCAAACTTTTTCTTCTGCAAGCTTGACAATTTCTTTAGTCAACGCTTGAGAGTCTGGATCCTCCTCGTCCACGAGTTCACTCATCAACATCATGTCACCATCATCTCCTTGCTGGGTCATGAGCGCCGTCTACTTCGGTGTTTCCTCGCAATCAGCCTTGAAGTGACCGAGGAGGCCACAGTTATAACACCTCACTTTCCTGATGTCAAACTTTCTCCTCGGTGGTGGTGCAGCCTCATCATCTGACTCGTCATCCGAGTCGGCGAAGTTCTTTCTCGCCGAACGCTGCTTCCCTTTCCCGTTCTTCTTACCACCGCTCGTAGATCCGCCCTCCTTTTCTTTTGACAGGGCAATCCATTGCGCCTTTGTGAGCATCACAAGCTCGTCGTTCCTCCCGTCCCCAAGACTGTACCGCATTCGCTCATCGTGAGCCTTGTACCGGCCGACAAGATCGTCGATGGATAGAGTCGCGAGATCGACGCACTGCTCGATCGCCGTGACAATTTGCAGGTACCGGGGAGGGGCCGCACGCAAGAACCGCCGGACAATCGAGGTCTCCGTGAGGTTTTCTCCAAGCGCGCGGATCCGATTGACGAGAGTAGCCACCCGTGAAGCAAACGCATCCACGGACTCATCGTCGCCCATGACCAAAGTCTCATAGTTCCTTAGGAGAGTTTGGAGATTTGCTTGCTTCACGCGGGTGTGTCCCTCAAACATGAGCTTCAAAGAATCCCACACCTCCACTAGTGCAGAACCGGGCAATAGCACTGGTTCGTAAGGCCCTTTAGTGCCGGTTCGGTAACTGACACTAAAGTGTGGGCACTAAA
>NC_041392.1:708185615-708204159 GCF_002162155.2 Triticum dicoccoides | reverse complement strand
AGGGAGCCCTTTAGTACCGGTTGGTGACACCAACCGGTATTAAAAGGTAGGAGAGTTTTGGGTTTATGATTTCTTTTTCATTTAACTTTGTGTTTTCCATTTAATTCTTTTTCGTTTGCTGGTATTTTACGATACTATATATTGTACACGTTATGCATATATATAAATAGAATTTCTAGTAGAACCTAGATCATCAACGGGCTCATCCGATGCCTCTTCTTCAGCTTCTTCCCGCATTGCCGGCTCAACTTCTTCCCGCATTACCGGTTCAGCTTCTTCCCTCATTGTTGTATCATCGTATTCAGGGAACCCATGGCCAGGATAGCTGTCGTCGTCCTCTTCTTCTTCATTGTCTTCCATCATAACCCTCTTTCTCCGTGCTTGGTCCAAACATTATAGTGGGGGATGAAACAGGACTCAAACAGGTGGACGTGAATGGTTCTTGACGTAGAGTAATTGTGACCATTCTTACAGCCAGCACATGGACAAGGCATAAAACCATCCGCCCGCTTGTTTGCCTCAGCCACAAGCAGAAAAGTATGAACGCCATTAATGAACTCGGGAGAGCATCGGTCATCGTACATCCATTGCCGGCTCATCTTCAATACACAACACCAAAAACACCAAATTAATACAATACATAAAGTTCATACAACACTTAAATGCAATAAACAAATAACTCTCTAGCTAAAGAATTTAAATGCAACAACAAATGCGATCAAGATCGCAACTAAGGTAACAATTGATCCAACAGCATAATGATACCAAGCCTCACTATGAATGGCATATTTTCTAATCTTTCTAATCTTTAAGCGCATTTTCTCCATCTTAATCTTGTGATCATCGACGACATCAGCAACATACAACTCCAATTCCATCTTCTCCCCCTCAATTCTTTTCAATTTTTCTTTCAAATCCTCGTTTTCTCTTTCAACTAAATTTAACCTCTCGACAATAGGGTCGGTTGGAATTTACGGTTCAACTACCTCCTACATACAAATATCTATGTCAGCTTGATGGGCATAATTTGTCATAAACACGAAATGCAACAAATAGTTTTAAAAGAGAATATACCACATCCGAATCATAACAAGGACGAGGGCCGACGGAGACGGATATCAAAACCATGGCACTATGTATAAAAAACAACGTACGGGTAAGATAATTATACGAGTAACTATATATCCAAATCACACAAACATCCATTTTTTATATAAAATTTCATGAACAAGAGGCTCACCACAAGGTGGTGCCGGTGACGGGATGGTGCGGGCGATCGACGGTGGTTACGACGGAGATTTAGAAGGCACTAAGTAAACCACACCTAAATATGCAAACTAAGTGTTATTTTGACCTCAATTTGCATAAAAATCAAATACTACCACATATAATTCCTCCCAAATTACTAAAACCCACAATTAATCACTATATAAACCAATGCAAGAGCTAATCTAGCAATGAGAGATGAAAGGACAAAGTTGCTAACCTTTGTGATCATTTGAATGGATGGGGGCCGCCAAATCTTGACAAAGGGCAAATTTTGTGATGAACTCGAGAGGAAGAAGGGAAGAACAGAGGAGAGGGAGAGGGGAAAGGGGGAAGAACAGAGTGCTGGTGGACGAAGGGTTTATATAGGACGACCTTTAGTACCGGTTCGTGGCACGAACCGGTACTAAAGGTGCTGGAGGGGCCCCACTTTGACAACATCCCGCCACCACTCTCATTAGTACTGGTTCGTGGCACGAACCGGTGCTAAAGGCTCGCCACGAACCGGTACTAAAGATCTCCTCCCGCCTAGCGGTTGGAACCGGCACTAATGGACACATTAGTGCCGGTTCTGTTACAAACCGGGACTAATGTGTCTCACATTTGACCCTTTTTCTACTAGTGCTCCTTCGTCGTTTCCTTTGAAAGTGCTAGTGATCGACTAGAGGGGGGGGAGGGGGTGAATAGGCGATTTTTATGAAAGTCTTCAAAACATGGAAGTTTCGAAGACAAACGATAGAAATAAACCTATTTACCATGCAGCGGAAGGTAGACTACACTAAGCAAGCCATAGTCAAGTATTCAATAAAGTGAAAGCACAATGACTAATAGCAGCTAGGCAGTATAGATCAGGTAGGAAGATAATGTGAAGCCAATCAGAACAATCAATTACTCAGTGAAGACAAAAGATAATGGAATGACTTCACCAGGGCCAACAGTAAGTAAAGGAATGGAAAGGACGAAACCAGTGACTCGTTGAAGACAATGATTTGTTGGACCAGTTCCAGTTGCTGTGACAACTGTACGTCTGGTTAGGGAGGCTGAGATTCAACTCAGAAGACCGCGTCTTCACCTTATTCCCCTTGAGCTAAGGACACCCAGTCCTCACCCAATCACTCTGGTAAGTCTTCAAGGTAGACTCCCAAACCTTCACAGACTTCGTTCACCGGCGATCCACAATGACCCTTGGATGCTCAGAACGCGACGCCTAACCGGCTGAAGGATTCACAGTCCTCAAGTGTAATAAGTCTTCAGATCACACAGACAGGAAGACTTCAGTGATGCCTAACACTCTTTGGCTCTGGGTGGTTAGGCCTTTATCCTCGCAAGGAATTCTCTCTCAAAGGCTTCGAGGTGGGTTGCTCTCAAACGACAAAAGCCGTACATTAACTCCGAGCAGCCAACCGTTTATGGTTGTAGGGGGTGGGCTATTTATAGCCACTAGGCAACCCGACCCGATTTGCTCTCACTGTCTTCGCTCGAAGACATAGGATTTTGGTTGAGCATCACTTCAGTCACTCTGACTTTGTTCACTTAGACCCCACTTAACAGTACGGTGGTCCCTATGACTCAACAAAGAAAAAAAGGAGACAACGAAACAACTAAGTCTTTGCGCCCCATAGTCTTCACACAATGTCTTCTCTTGTCATAGTCTTCAACGTGAATATTTTCACATACCACCATTGTTTTCAATGTCTTCATACATTTTTAGGGGTCATCTCCGGTAGATAAACCGAATCAATGAGGGACTACTACCTGTGTTATCCTGCAATTCTCACAAACACATTAGTCCCTCAACCAGGTTTGTCGTCAATACTCCAAAACCAACTAGGGGTGGCACTAGATGCACTTACATCCTTGGCGATCAGGTGTTAGAGAACATCCATCGGCATCACCGAGTAAATCACCGACGCGGCCTGCCAATCCTTCCGGTGCTCGGCTCCCTCCTTCTTGAACGTGTCGCCTCCTGGATCGACCGCGTCCCATAGCTCGTTGGCGCGGAGACCACACTCCATGAGGGCCTTCCAGACCCCGAAGTTATCGCGATCAAATCATGGGTACGACGAACTTGCCGGAGCAGCAATTACTTTAGCCGCACTGGAGTACTCCGTCAGCTGCTTGTTCTTCTCGTCGTCCGCCATGATCCTCCGTTACTAGAAGATCAATCTTGCTTTGATACCAATTGTTAGCACAAATCCCCTGTACGTTGCTCGTAAACGAGTTCTTTCCGTCGAGAGTACACTTGTAGTCATCGGACCGGCCGAGTTACTTTTATGGATGGACGTAGACTGTCTACGCACACGTACAAGTAAACAAGCAAACAAGCAGCCTGCTGGATAGATTTGCTAAGGTGACTAGCTAGCTTCGTACGCTAGCTGGATCGAGTCGCCGGCAGGACAAACACACGCGAGACAAATACGCCGAGTTGGATGGCCACAGGACCGTATCGGTCCTGATCTTTGTTTGTATTGCTTTGAACTCAAGTTGCAAAGATTACAAGGGGTATGAGTATATATAGGAGTAAAGCTAACTAGCCTAACCCAATACGACTCGGTGTCCTGTTCACGTCCGAGCCGGACTGTGACTACGTGGTTAATTCCAACAGCCCCCTCTTTCCCTGAGATGCCCCCCTGCAAAGTAATAACATGGCCCGTGTCCATGACATGTGGACTCAGACCCCGCGTGTCATAGAAATGGCATATGTCAAAGTCGTGCATTTTTTTTTTTTGCAGGGATAAGTACATGTCTGTCCCTAAATTCAATGTTCACCACAACAGTTTCAGAAGTAGAAAAAAAGAACCTTTGCATTCATGATTCACGTATGACTGCTTAAGTCCAAGAATTTATTGTGTCTTGTTGAATTTGCAGTTGCACTAATGCATTATCTTAATATTGTGCTTCTCCTTTTTTTGCGGGGTAAATACTTGTATTTGTCAACCAATACCAGGATTACAATCAACTTTGCTAAGTTCAAGTGCTACTGGTGGACCAGAGAGCCACACTACAGTTCTCTTTTCAGTTCTAGCAAAGTTTGCCAAATAGTTTGCTACAATATTTTGGCTACGCTTAATCATTGTTTTAAATATGGGCTATGCCAAATAGCGACGGTCCTCCAAATAAGCTATAGCGAGGCCATAGCCGGCTATTTCATAACTTTTTCATAGAATTGTACATGAATTCTATAGCCTATCATTTAGCGGCACCCTGCACAAACTGCTATAGCGGGACTATAGCCAGCTATTTAAAACTTTGCGCTTAATACAAGTTTTATAAAGAGAAAGCAAATATTTAATCTCTGCCACTAACGAAGCTAACACCGACCTATCATGGTCATTATCCTTTAGTAAATTCACCATTGATATTGGTGCTTATCGCCTAATAGAAGAAAGGAAAATCCTTATATTTTGCATTTAGCCACATTTATTTGGCTTGACTGTGAAAATCAATGGCGCCTTCTTACTGCTACATCTGTGCAATGTCCTTGTTATACTGATCTATCCATGCATGCATGATCTCAACTTCCTGTCTCCTTTGTTCTACAACCCATTCTGGATCATCCTTGGTTGCAGATCTCAAGTCCAAATGATGGGCCCCTGAACATGACCACCACAAGTAGCCAATGTAAGTCAGTTGCAGAATACTTTTGAGCTTTCATATTTTCTTTAAATTCATGTTTACCTTTCTCCGTCACAAGAGCAATGATGCTGGATGATATGTTCTTCAGTACTCTGGTAGAAGTTTGGAAGGAAAACTATTATTATTCTTTACTGTGGGTAAAATTGCTACCTCTGAATGGTCGAAACTATCGTCATCAATAGATCAGATGGTGAAATCTTGTACTCCTACCCGCCTCGACTCCACGGGTCTCGCATCCCGTTGGAGAAGATGATGTTGCTCCCAAACCTCTTGAGAACCTTGTCAATATTCTGCAGTGGGTTGTGCAATGCATGCAGTACCAGGTGAGCACATGCCACACAAAGAAATGCTGCTACTAACGGTTCGTATGCAAACACTGAAAATCTGAAACAAAAACTTACATGGCCACCATATTCAGTAGTGATCCAATGTATCCTCGGACGAACTCTGTAGTACGTGAGGCAGCCCTCGGAATTGTTCTCGTAACTGAAGCTGAACGGTGGGAACATGCTCTCATTGGACACGATCATCGGCATGACCATCTCTGTGCAGGCCTGCACAAGAGTTTGTTTCAGCAAACACATAAATGATCCTCTCAAGCTTCCAGTGTTATCACTTATGTGAGTCAGGCTTGTACCTGCCAACCCCAGCCATCGAGGTCATGAGGGTCATCGCCACCCTCCATCTCAAAGCATTTCTGGTCGCCTGAGTAATTGTAGTACAGGCTCGCTGCGGCGAAAGCTTTGTCGATGACGTCTGCTCCCGCGGGAAAAGAATCAATGATCTTACACATCTGCAGAAATGTCAGGAGAAATGCTCAGCAGGTAATAAAAACAGGTTCACGGAATCAGTTTGGTAGCTCTGAGTAATGCAGGCGAGAATAAGGGTCATAAGGTAGTAGGTTACAAGTGGCTAACCTCCTTCACAGGGTAAGCAGGCAGATTCATCATGAAATTGGCTGGGGTCGGATAGTCCACCATGGCGGTGTAGGTGAATGCATTCCATAGCCAGTTACTCAGCGAATCAGCGGACTGCACGGTCCTAAAAGTTGAGGGATAACACAATGTCATGAACCCGGGTCAGTAATCATCCATTCGTTCAAGCGCTTTTCATTAGTTCACCACTCAGGCAATCTTGTCAAGATGAGGCTTTCATATTCAGTCATGTATGCAACCCGAGTCGCATATCCTTTGGACTTAATGTACATTCTCTTATCTTTCAAGTCGTCTTTTTTCATGTATTTATTGCCTACAAGGTTTTGACTATTTATTTGCTTTACTTACACTTCACACATAGAAAAAAAATTACCTGCAGTCTTAATCTCTTATATTTTTTCTCCCTACAGTAATGAATTTTATACTGTGGGGTTCTCCCCAACGGTTTTCATTAAAAAAAAAATTATCAGTTGCACAAAGCTTACTTGCAGGTCCTGAATGTTTTGCTGAGCTCCAAGAGGCCTGTGTGGTTGGATCCCCGATCATCAAGCACATCCCAGACCGCCTTGATGACACTAAAGCAATTCAGGCTCTCAGACTGCAAAATTAGTTGGATGTCACAAATACATTTATCTTTTTGGAAAGTTGACATGGGACAGCTATTAATCAAGCATCAATCAGACAAAGATGTCACTACAAAGTGACTCATCGTTCCTTTCCCTTGTCATATCTTGTCTCTACCGTATTAGTAATAGCTGTGTCATCAAGCATCAATGATGAAGAAAATACATCAATTTGCATACAAGTGAGGACCTTATATCTTGTCTCTACCATATTAGTAATTGCTCTTTGGTGCGGTTGAGCGTCGCAATCAATCTAATCAAAAACTGAATCATTACTTCATTAGCCATTTCAATCACGAACTTAAATTCCATGTATTATTTTCATGAGAAATTCTAATTAAAAAACCTGTTAGCTACATGCTCATGAAGAAAAGCACCATCACCAATTCATAATCCGCTAAGGTGCCGCCAGGGTAATGACAACACGAAAACAAGTGAAATTCAGAACTAATAGTAATTCAGAGTCGACATCGCCGATAAGTTTGCACCAGACGGACGTATCTCATGACCAATAATTTGACAGGTGACACTGGGCCATCCATCCCCGAAATTCTTTTGACCAGCTTATTTGTGAGTAAATGAAAGAAAAAAAAGCACAATGATGTTATGCAGTAGTAGTGATTAATTCCCATTGTTACCTTGAAGTCTTCCGAGATGGCGTCGTAGAAGCTAGACCACGGGGTGATGTCGTCGAACTGCAGGATTGGTGCAGAGGACGCCAAGGCCCCCATGGCGACATGAGGATACTTGAGCCTGAACCATGAAGCTAGCACTAGAAGCAATAGGCATAAAATAATTTACTCCTCTGACAACATTCTTAATTATTAGTGTAGATTAGCTCATCCTAATTTTCTCTTGAAAAATTGTCCACCCTCATGTTGCACGCATGGATATATAGTACACGGAGACACGTTAGTGATCGACTTACTGCCGCCGTAGGAGCCGCCGAAGACGACGACGGGGGCGTCGACGGCGGAGAGGTTCTGCTTGAGGCTGGTGATGAGGACGGCGAAGTCGGCAAGTGCCTGCGTGGACGTCAGGTAACCGAGCGTGTCTGGCGACCTGTACGAGTCGTTCCCGAACGGGATCGACTCCCCGTAGAACCGATGCTGACAAATGTCAAAAAGTTGAACATGAAAGTTATTGCTGTTACTGATTGGTACTTTAGTAGTAGGACAACAAAACTGCCTACAAAAGTGATTGCTGCTCAATGGTGTCTTGTCTGGAGGGAACCAATAGGACAACTAAATTTTGGACGAGGGGCAGAAAGGGTACCTCGATGAAGACGAGGAGGGCGCCGAACTGGGGCGCGATGTCGAACATGAAGCCGGTGTTGGTGGCGAACCACTCGATGTCGCCCTCGTTGCCGGTGTACACGAACAGCGGGCCGGTGGTGGGTTTCCGCCGCCAGAAGGTGTCGTTGAGGAGGTACTTCTGGGAGAAGAGGTGGGAGGAGTTGGGCGTGAAGGTGAAGTGGTCCAGCTCCTGCAGGAAGTAGTGCGCCGTGAACGGCTCCGCCGTGCCGTTGTCCGTCGCCGCTGCGGCTGAGGCCGTGACGGCGGCGGCGGCGTACCTGCCGCTCGAGTGCCTCCGATGCAAGGGAGCGAGTCCCACGGGGAAAAGAAGAGGCTGATGGGTGGGGCGCTTGGAGGGGCTCGCTGCTGTTGCTGGCGCAAACGCTGCGACGAGGAGGAGGAACAGCGCCAGGATGACAACGGGGAGCGAGCAAGAGGCTGCCATTTTTGCCCGTCGGCCCTCCGGTAGTGTGGTGTGGTGTGGGGTTTAAGAAGGCGCGGGTGCGTGAGAGACTGAGACGAGACGGTCGTGTGCGCCCGGGCTCGGGCCTAGGTTTTCTGGGTCGGGCTTTGGTAGGCCTAGCCCGAAGCCCGGCCTGGCCCAACGGATGGCCAGGTATAGCGCCAAATGAGCAATGCTAGACTGAGTTTTTACGTAAATCAACGTGGAGAATTGTGATTTGGGTTAGGGGGAGGAACGACCCACTCCACTGAAATTCGGGGATGAGTGAATCAGTGAATTAGTTGGAAGTGTGTGGCTCAGTGTGTCATTCAACTAAGATTTAACCAAGTTTCATTTAATTCACCAAACATATAAAAAAGAAGAAGGAACAAGTTTAAAAGAAAATTTTGCACGGATATCTCCACATAAGATCTCACGAATAAACTATCAACTGAGACTTGGTTAAATAGGTGTAAACCCAACATACGTAGGTGTAGGATTTTCACTTAATTAACATTGGAGGAGTATATACTCTTGTCTGGTTCGTCAGCCATGGATGCAATGGACGAACCCGGGTAGAGAAACAGATAAAAGAACTCGCACGCTCCTCGGGCGCTTCCGCGAGCGACCAGGAGCGAACCATACCTGTCATGAGCGTCACACTCCTCCACCCCTCCTCCCTAGACGCCACGGTAGGCGTCGCCGGGGCCATTTCTTTCTCCCGCTCGGGGTGGGGCGGTGCGGACGGCCACTCCCACTACTAGAAAAACACTTATAGATAGAAGTTTACGTAGCGTTTGTTTATAACCCCACGCTACTACTAGTTAGTAGTAGCGCTGGCTATAAAGAGCGCTATTGGTATCAGTTAGCAACATCGCTTGTTACACAGCATCATGCTACTGCTAAGTGTAATACACCACACCCCGGTCAAAAAATAGCAGCAGCGTCTATCGTCCAACCTGCGCTACAACTAGTGGGCCTAGCAGTAGCCCTGGCCCATTTCCCACGCTGCTGTTAAGCCCACTAACCCCCGGCGCCCCCCGGCCCGGCCGGCCTCATCTCACTCTCACTCACAATCCCACACTCCGGCCCTCTCGATCCCCCGCGCGCCACCGTCGACCCCCGCACTGCCGTCCCCCGCGCCGGCCCTCCTCCCTGCGTCGGCCGCCCTCGCCCGCGCCAGCCTCCTCCCCGCCGGCCGCCCAGCTCCCCCGCGTCGGCCACCCTCCTCCGCCCGCCGCCCCGGCCCCTGCGCCGGCCCTCCTCCACCGAGAGGTACTCCTCCCTCCTTTCTCCTCCTCCCTCCCTCCCTAGTTATAGTTATTAGAGTAGTTATTTTGAATTCTGTAGTTGAAAAAATGTAGGTTATTAGAATAATTTAGGTTATGCATGATCGAACCCTTGCTTGGACAGATTAGGTATGAACCCTAGTTAATTCGTATGAACCCTAGGTTTTTAAATTTAGCTAGGTTTTAAAGTTAGGACAGAAATTTAGCTATGTTTTTAATTAGGTGTAGTTAATAGAATTTAGGTGTTTCAAGTGTATTTAAAAGAGTTTTAGGTGTTTTAGTTGTTGTAGGTGTAGTTAACAGAATTTTAGGTGTTTTAGTTGTTTTAGGTGTAGTTAACAGAATTCTAGGTATTTTTTTAGTTAAAGCAATTGTTGTTATTTTTTTAGTTAAAGCAATTTTTCCTGTTATATGCAAATTTGTAGTGGACATGTCATATTTTTCCGAGTGGCCTATGTTTTGCCAGAAATGTCAATTCGTTTACGTTCTGGCAAATTTCAGGCGCTCGATATGTCCTGTTTATAGCAAAGGTCATGCCAAATTTTTCTTATTGTGTTTATTAATTTTGTTTTCATAATTAAGCATTTTGTTCTCGACGTCGACGATGCCTATCCCGCATCCTCGTCGTCGACTCGGTGGAGGACTCCTAGTTGAGCCGAGGGGCCATGTCCGGGACTGGGCTCCACCGGGCTGGTACTGGGTTTGCTACCTTCTGGTGAGCGCAACTTAGTGAGGAGCCAGTCCGTCGTAGACCCAGAGCTTCTTTGGTGGCGGCCACGTGGGCCTGCATCGGTGGAGAGGCTTGAGTCCCCCGCGCAGGTGGTATAGCACCATGTCACGGAGGAGAACGCGCACGTCCAGCGCTACTTGGTTGCGTTGCCGAACGGCCGGTTCTCCAATACCTGGCACATTCTTTGGGGATCTCACCGGAGCTATGATCCGGTGATGGTTCCTTCTCTTTGGGTGTCCACTGCGGCCCACTAAACCTAGAGGAGCTATTATTCGAGATGTATTAGTGATATTATATGATGATCTTTGCTACAAACTACTATATATGTATTCATGATGGATTATATGATGATCTTTGCTACAAACTACTACAAACTACAAATTTTAGGTGTTTTAGTTGTTATATGATGATCTTTGCTACAAACTACTATATATGTATTTGATGATGGATTATTAATTACCTATTAGGAAATGTCTGACGACGAAAGGGAATTCGCTATGTGCGAGTACTGCGAAGATAAGCGCGGTCTGTGCGACAGGCCTCACTTGGTAGAAGGTCGGCGCTTCAGCATCAAGCTCCAAGAGACCTTCGATGTTGAAGCGGTACGCAACGACGACAAGTGTTTTTTGTTATTTTTTGCACGACTCCTCTGCTTCTTCAATATGTAATTTCCGTCTTTTATAATTCAACTAGCTTATCCCATGCCATGCAAAACGCTATGTCTTGGAGAAGATGAGTTTTGAAGGTCATGAAAGAATGGAGACAAAGATAATTCAACTAAGGACCCATCATGGTTATGATTTTGCTGTAAATCTATACAATTCTTTGAACTCATCCAATTTTGGTTGCCTGAATTGGGAAGCCCTTTGCAAGGCGTATGATTTTCATGAGGGTATGCTTCTCACCATCGATCTTGGTGATTCCGACATCGACAAAAATGATATGACCATTTGGGTCCTTGTTGACACGCTTCCAGTTCTACCGCTGTGTGAGTTTCTTAAACATATTTACTAAGTAATTAATATTGTTTATTTCAAAATATTTGACAGTTTATTTCCATTGACAACTTATTTTTATTCTTCAAAAAATGTATGGAAAATGCTAGACAGAACCTACTACTACAATGATGAAGCACAATTAACTTATAAGGAGCAAGATGGTCTTATCGCATTTTTTACTGATATTGAGAATTACAATAGCTATTATCAAACTCCTCCACATTATGGTCAATAAGTGCCACTAGTGCACGTGTTGAACTACGGTAACATCAATCGAGATATCATGGTAAGATTTTCAACTATTACGACATGTGTGCATCTTTTGCATAAATTCTTCTAAAACTAAACTATATTGCTAACTACAAAGTTATTACTATGTTTTTGAACAGAAAATCCCAATGGATTGTGTGCCTCATCTGATGTTGACGAGAGGTCGCGTTAATGTTATGAGCTTACGGCCACCATGGCCAGGTCAGCCGCAGTATCCACATCACTCATGTCCATACCGGATTCCTAAAAGCGAGGAAGCCATGATAATAGATGATTTCAAAAAATGTTTGAACCATCGTAGAGAGCTACTTGGAAGCAACATTGTGCGTAGGCCAAGACTTGGAGACAAGATGATCTCCATTCTCTATTATGGAGAGTCAATTTTCCTTAATGCAGCGTCAATGCCTATTTTGTTTTATAATATTTTACCTAAGAGAGGGTAGAGTAGGTCCTATGAGAGGAGTAGGTCGTAGCTAGAATGTGTTATTATGTGCTACAATGTGTTAGAGTTGATGATGATGATGATGAGGAGGAGTTGTGATTATGACTAGTGACCAACTTGTTATATGATGTCTCATTGACGAACATTGTTTGATGATGATGACAAGTGGTAATGAATATGCTATTTAAACAGACTAGTTCATGATGAGTTGTTATTGTATAAAAGATATATCTGTTTAAATATGTACATCGCCAAAATGCTAAAAAACATAAATGTTAGCAGTAGCACGGGCCTGAAAACGCGCTACTATTACTTGAACTTACCAGTAGCGCTGGCCTAAAAACACGCTACTGCTACAAAATAGATGTAGCGCCGTAGCAGTAGCGCTGGTGCCCGCGCTACTGGTAGCTAAAAAACCAGCGCTACTGGTAAGCATTTTCCTAGTAGTGTCCGGCGGGTGCTCAGGCTCGGGCACGATGCTCATTCATGGCGGGCGCTTAGGCTCAGGCGCGGGATGGCCACTCAGGCTGGCGCAGAACTGAAGCGGGTGTGTGCATCGTGATGCGCTCTGGATCTGCGGCCCGTGACGGCGGCGATGCAAGGGGGTTGTGCAGAGGCACGCCAGCGACGCGAGGTGGTTGTGCAGAGGCATGACAGAGAGGCGAGGTGGCCATGGAGCGAAACAGCGGTGGCGCCGGGTGGCCCAGCCAGCGCAGATTTGTCAGGTGTGCTTCACTTCGTGGCACGGGGCGATTATGCGGCTTGGACGAGGCTGTGCAGGAGGCATGGTCACGTTTCAAGTCCGTAGGAGACCCGGGGGCCTGATGGTCGTCACACGATGGCCCGCCAGGATACTGCAGCTCTACTGACGTTGCAGCTTCGGTGGTGCGGCTCGATGGCCAGGGCGGCGCGGAAGGGCAGCTCCATGTGGGGTGTGCAACGGGACTAGTCTCCAGCAGGCGCGAGATGGCGCGCATGGTGCGTGTCGGCGCACCTGATGTATGTATGCTGGTCGGAACCATGGCGGTTCTTGGCGACGGGCAGTGCCCTTCTGCTTCCTGCCGGCATGGTGCTCGGTAGGGCATAGTGGCTCACTGGTAGAAAAAGGGCCTATAGTTCCGGTTCGTAAGGGCCTTTAGTCCCGGTTCCTGAACCGGGACTAAAGTGTCGGTACTAATGCCCCGACCCTTTAGTCCCGGTTCAATCCAGAACCGGGACTGATGGGCCTCCACATGGGCAGTGCGCAGAGCCCAGGCAGGAGACCCTTTGGTCCCGGTTGGTGGCACCAATCGGGACCAATAGGCATCCACGCGTCAGCATTTCTGTGGTTGGGGTTTTTGTTTTTTTAAGGAGGGGGGGTTGTGGGTTTTGGGGGGTTAATTTAGGTGTTTCATATATTGTGTTAGCTAGCTATAATTAATAGAGAGAAGTGTCCTCTCTTACGTCCGTGCTTGGTCGACGCTACGTACTATACATACGCATAGAGAGGACTAGACACGCTAGTTAGCTAGTAAGCAAACGAAGGAAACAGAAGATTGTCATGAACATATATGCATACAGAGAGAAGTGATATCGACCACCTCTCCTTCTCCGAGAGATTAGTCGAACAACAAGTTCTCGTATATCTATCCGACACTACCGGCTACATATATACAATAATTATCTCTTACAAATATAATCATACGGGCTCATGGTCCACACAGTATTCTCCGTCTTCAGCGATCACTTGGTCAAGAAATAATGCCGTCAATTCCTCTTGAATTGCTCGCATGCAAGCTGGTGCTAGGAGTTCATCCCGCTTCCGAAACATCTAATTGAAGAAGGGGGTCAATACATATATATATGAATGAATGAAACTCAATACAAATGATGGTAATAAAATAAAATTGTGAATGTTGTTATTTACGTACTTCATATTGTTCGTCAGAGTACCCGCCCCGCTCACAGGTCGTGTGGCGGATGGACTCGCAGACGTAGTATCCACAGAAATCATTCCCTTGTTCCTGCCACAACCACTTTACAAGAAATAGAGGTCAATCAAACTGATAAGCAAGAATGCTAAATGGTAATCATGAAACTAGCGCTTGAATCACTAGGAGATGCGCAGAACATGCTACTATAGTACTTACTTTCGGGTGTCTAAATTCCAGCTCCTTCGGCAGTCCCGGAACTTTTCTGGTGAATTTTCTCCAAACCCTGCCGGACAAAGAAAACAATTACTTGATATCAGGAAATGAACAAAGTTGCTGATATGGTGGATAATGATCGATTTAACTTACTTCTTGAGGATTTCAGTCATGTCTGCATACTCCTGGGAATCTTTTCGTTTAGAGTCCAAAACAGTTACTACTCCCCGCTCAAGCCTAATCTCTATGAGAATATAGTGGTACCTGCGCATGCATGCATAACTCATCAATTACATTACTATAACCTGGACTAATATATAAGGGAAACCGAATATGCACAAGACAGTAACACTCACTTGAAGTTGTAAGGAAAGAGTATTATATCTTTGTTTTCATTTTTTTTGAATGATCGTAGCAAGTTGGCCTCGGTATCTTCGGGATGATGTTCAACCTCAGTTGCATCTATGAGATATGTGTTAACGAACCCAATATCACCGATTTGTCTTTTCTTCAATTCGGCGATCTTCAATCTGCATAATATAGTGAGGATAATTATAAATACATGCAATGAAAGAGATGAGCTATATAGAGAGACTTAATGACAGAAGTAGTAGTACTTACAGACAGTAGCAGGTGACCGTTGTTTTATCGAGGGCCAATTGATTGAAAAACTGATAGAACTCCTCAAATGGAATAGGCAACAGTTCAATTCCAACGAGGTCATGCTCCGGTTTAACTCTCGCATACAATGTACTCCTCCCCCCAGACTCTTTGCAGATTTTCAAGTACCAATCATGTAATCTTCGCATGATCGTTGTTAAAGATTTTTCATCTTTGACGAGAGGCTTCCCGTACTCGTATCTGTGTATCTGCACCTCCATGGGATCATAATGTACATCGTCGGGCAGGTAATCGTCAACATTGCAATAACCGGGCACCATCCTCGGATCGACGATGTCGCTAGGCACCTTGAGCGGGGGGCACGATTGCTTCGCTTGTTCGCCGAGCTGGGCAATTTGTTTCCCAGCTGCTCATCGTTCTTTCAGCCTTTGATCACTGACTGTACTTCACGACCGCTTCGCTTCGGCCCATGTCTTTGCAATAATGCGCTCATAGTTGCCTTTCGGCGGAGACTTGGGTGGTTTTGCCAGGGCAGCCAGAGTGCGCTTCACTTTCACCGGATCTACCTTCTCCTCCGGAGGTGGATGTCTCTTTGCTTTCAACCCTTGAAACCAGTCATCCACTTCGGTTCGCGCGATCTTCGCGCTCTCCTCCGGGGTCCTCTCGTATGGTAACTTCTCTGGAGTCTTCAGAGAAGGACCGAATCTGTATGTCCTCCCGCCTCTGGTTGTACTGCTAGACGCTGACCGAGCAGACGGAGCGGTTGTCTTCTTTACTTGCTTACGAGGCGGAGGAGAAGGACTACGACGCGCCGGAGCAGCTGGAGCGGCGGCAGGTTTCTTTCGCCCTTGCTGACGAGGCGGAGAAGGAGGAGGATGGCTGCTCGGGCGCGTCGGCGCAGGCGGAGAAGGAGGCGGAGTGCCGCCACGCGCCGGAGAAGGAGCCGGCCGAGGGCCCTGATCGTCACTCGCCGGAGGAGGAGGCGGTAGAGGAGGCGGAGTGCCCTGACTCGCCGGAGGAGGAGGAGGAGGCGGAGGCGTCCAGTTCGGAAGGTTGATGAGCTCCTTCCGCCATAGGCATGGAGTCTTCAGAGCAGACCCCAGCCGAGTCTCCCCTTCACCGGTAGGGTGGTCAAGCTGGAGGTCCTCAAATCCCTCCGTTATTTAATCCACCATCACCCTAGCATATCCTTCTGGAATCGGCCGGCAGTGAAAAGTTGCACCGGGTTCAGTAGGATAAACAGAGCCAACAGCCACCTTGACCTTCAAATTCATCCATTGCGTCATAAGGTGGCAATTTTGAGACTCCGTGATAGCATCCACGGGATAGCTGGCAGGAGCCGTCAAGGCATGCTCTGGCTGAAGCAGCTCGGTGGAAGCCACGCTGCTTCTGCGCTGAGATGACGGGGTAGCTTCGAGGAAGGCTTCGGCAGTACGTTTGCTGCGATTTGCTTCTCGTTCCTCTATCGCGTCTACCCTTGCTTGCAGCGCCTGCATTTGGGTCTGCTGCACTTTTTTCCTCCTCTCATGGGATTTGTAGCCGCCTGCGTTCGGAAACCCAACCTTCCACGGAATGGAGCCTGGCGTGCCTCGTGTCCGTCCAGGGTGCTCAGGATTCCCGAGGGCCATTGTGAGCTCGTCGTTCTCTCTGTCTGGAAAGAACGTCCCTTCCTGCGCTGCTTTGATATACTGCTTAAGCTTCCTGACTGGTATGTCCATTTGATCGTTCGTCCAAATGCACTTCCCTGTTACAGGGTCCAAGGTTCCGCCAGCCCCGAAGAACCAAGTCCGGCAACGGTCTGGCCAGTTAATTGTCTCTGGTTCGATCCCTTTATCAACCAGATCATTCTCAGTCTTGGACCACTTAGGCCGGGCTACGAGGTAGCCACCTGACCTCGTGCGATGGTGAAGCTTCTTCTTCGCAGCATTTTGCTTGTTTGTCGCCGACATCTTCTTACTCTTTTCCGATGTTTTGTGGGCCACAAATGTGGGCCAGTGATCTCTGATCTTCTCATATCTGCCCTTGAATTCTGGTGTCTCATTATTTTCGACAAACTTATTCAGCTCTTTCTTCCACCTCCTGAATAGTTCTGCCATCCTCTTAAGAGCAAAAGACTTGATTAATTTCTCTTTAACTGGGTTCTCTGGATTATCCTCTGGCGGTAGGGTGAAATTTGACTTCAGCTCAGTCCAAAGATCATTTTTCTGCATATCATTGACATAAGACACCTCAGGGTCTTCTGTAGCCGGCTTAAACCATTGATGGATGCTTATCGGGATCTTGTCCCTAACCAGAACCCCGCACTGAGCAACAAATGCGCTCTTTGTCCTGAGGGGTTCAATCGGTTGGCCGTCGGGCGCGATTGCTATGATCTCAAACTTTTCATCCGAGCTCAACTTTTTCTTCGGGCCTCGTCTCTTTACCGAAGTTGTGCTCGATCCGGAGGGCCAGAAAAAAGAACAAAGACTTAATTAATATGTGTATATACCAAAACAATGAATGCATCAATCAGCTAGTCAGCACAGGCTTAACTAATATATATACCTGGCCGGACTCGGTTCGGTCACCGGAGCCGTCATCACGGTCTCCTTCTTGCACCGGCATTGGGTCACCGGAGCCGTCCTCATGTTCTTCTTCTTGCACCGGCATTAGGTCACCATAGCCAGCTTGTTCACCCTCTCCTTCCAGACCATCGGTTTCATTGAGAAACAACGAGATGGCATCACTTCCTTCTACGATTATGTCCCTCAACAATGCTTCTTTTGCTTCGTCTAGGGCGGTGTCCATAGTTTCTACAAATATTTACAACATGGCAATTATTATTCAAACATGATAGATGGATATATTAGTGCCAAACATAGAACTAGCTACCTAATCATAGTAAGCTATCGGGAGGGGGTATATATCGACGACGACGACACTACATCTATGTCCCTCGACGACCCTCGTTCCCGATAAAAAAAGAGGAAGAAGAAGAAAAAAAAGAGGAGAAGAAAGAATAGAGGAGAAGAACTCCTCTATTCTTTCTTCTCCTGTTTTTTCTTCTTCTTCCTCTTCTTTTTTTATCCTCTTCTTCCTCTCATGTTCGAGAGGATCGCCGAGGGGTCGGGAGGTTGCCTAGTGTCAAAGGATTCAACAAAACCATGTCTTCATCATTAGGAGAAAGTAACATGTGCATGATGGTACGAAGCTCTTCAAAGTTGTTCTGGAATGGAGTCCCAGATAGGATAATTCGCTTTTTGGTACAAAGTTCAGCAAAAGCCTTCCGAATATCGCTATTTGGAAGTTCTTTGCTGAATTCGTACCAAAAGGCGGATTATTCTATCCGGGACTCCATTCCAGAACAACTTTGCAGAACTTCGTACCAACATGCCCTGGTTACTTCTGGCTAATGATGAAGGCATGGATTTCTTCAATACTTTGACACTAGGAAACCTCTCTCGACCCCTCGGCGATCCTCGACCCCTCGAACCCTCGAACCCCCGATAAAAATTAATAAGAAGAAGAAGAAGAAGAAGAAGAAGAAGAAGAAAAAAGAGGAGAAGAAGAAAGGAATAGCTAGAGGAGAAGAAGAACTGACAAAGTCTTCTCCTCTATTCCTTCTTCTTCTCCTCTTTTTTTTCTTCTTCTTCCTCTTTTTTTCCTTTTCTTTTTTTTCTCCTCTTCTTCCTCTTCTCTTCTTCTCCTTCTTCGGGTAAGCCCTAGTTTCCCGACCCTCGACCGCTCGACGACACTCTCTACATGCCCTCGTTCCCGATAAAAAAAAGAAGAAGAAGAAAAAAGAAGAGAAGAAAGAATAGAGGAGAAGAACTTCTTCTCCTCTATTCTTTCTTCTCCTCTTTTTATTCTTCTTCTTCCTCTTCTTTTTTTC
>NC_041392.1:708152498-708185275 GCF_002162155.2 Triticum dicoccoides | reverse complement strand
CCTCTACCCCCTAAACTAGTTCTCGACCCTCGACCCCCTAAACTAGTTCTCGACCCTCAACCCCCTTAATATAACTTTTTCTTCTTCTTCTTTTTCCTTATTCCTAGATACATAAAAAAATTCTATAGATGAAAATAACCTAAAAAAAATCATATGATCATCTATGAACAAAAAAAACATCATTTGATCATCTATCATCTATGAACAAAAAAATCATCATATATATGAAAAAACAATACATCCACATACATATATCACTGGATATTCCATACATCAACATACATCCATATATTTAGAAAAACAATATGCATGCATCATATCCATATATGAACAAAATCATCATATCCATATACGAACAAAATCATCTGCGGCGGCGGGACAACGGTGACGACAGCAGCGAGACAGCGACAACAAAATCCATATATGCCCTCTGGTATGGGTGACGACAGCGGCGGCGGGACATGGCGGTGGGACAGGGCGGCGACGGCGACGGCGGCGACGGCGCTAACGTGTGCGTGCGGGGACGACGATGAGAAGGAAAGGGGAAGAGGCAGGGGCTCACCGCGCGAGCCCGGGGACGACGGCGAGCACGAGGGCGGCGCGAGATCGAGGGTGGCGACGGGGCAGGGTGCGGCGATAGGGCAGGGCGCGTCGACAGGGCAGGGCGTGGCGACGGCGACGGCGAGCGCACGGCGATGGGGCAGGGTGTGGCGACGGCAAGCGCGCGGGGATGGGGCAGGGCGCGGCGACGATGACGACGAGGAGGAGGAGCCTGACGGCATTGGCGAAGGGGAATGGGAGAAGTTGGCGAAAATTTTGCAAGTGTGGGCTTATATAGCCACACCTTTGGTCCCGGTTCGTGCCACGAACCGGGACGAATGCCTACCTATGGTCCCGGTTTGTGGCACCAACCGGGACCAAAGGCCAATTTTCAGCAGCCCAAAGGGCGGGAAGCGGCGGCCTTTGCTCCCGGTTGGTGGCACCAACCGGGACTAAAGGGGGGCATTGGTCCCAGTTGGTGCCACGAACCGTGACCAATGCCCCCTTTAGTTCCGGTTGGTGCCACCAACCGGGACCAATGGCCTTGTGCTGCCCCGCGCCCAAAAGTTTAGTCCCACATCGCTAGCTGAAGGGCGCCGGCACTTGTTTATAAGCGCTGGTGTGCCTCCCCATTCGAGCTCTTCTCTTATGCAGGCTTTCGGGCCTAAACTTGCTACTGCCTGTGGGCCTATTGGGCCTTCTACGGGCCTGAATCCTGGCCCATGTAGGGTTTCTAGTCGTATTCAGGCCGTGGAGGCCCAGTAGGTGGCATTTTTTTGGTTTTTTCTTTTTTATTTCTACATTTTTTGGTTTTTTATGTTTTTATTTCTACTTAAAACTAAATACTTACAGTTTTTTAGTGATTTCTTTTTGCTTTTAGATCAGAAAAATTATAAACTTTCTGTTAGTGCCATTAGTTTTAAATTTTGAATAGTTTAAATTTGAATTTTTAAAAAAATTTGTGAATCACTAGTTTATGAATAACTTTACTATAAAAATAGAATTTTTTTTCTATTTATTTTTTATTTATACTTACAACTAAATACTTATAGTTTTTTAGTGATTTCTTTTTGATTTTAGGTCACAAAAATTATAAACTTTCTGTTAGTGCCATTAGTTTTAAAATTTTGAATAGTTTAAATTTGTATTTTCTAAAATTTGTGTGAATCACTAATTTATGAATAACTTTACTACAAAAATAGAATTTTTTTTGCTAAAAATAGAATTAAGGTTAAATTCCTCCTGTCTGTGCTCATCCCACGTACGTACACCGTTTCCATTTCAAAGCTGTAAAATTTCTTCAACTAATGGCCTTAGGTACACATCAATGTCGTTGCCGGATTGCTTAGGGCCTTGGATGAGAACTGGCATCATAATGAACTTCCACTTCATGCACATCCAAGGAGGAAGGTTATAAATACATAGAGTCACGGGCCAGGTGCTGTGATTGCTGCTCTGCTGCCCGAAAGGATTAATGCCATCCGCGCTTAAAGCAAACCATACATTCCTTGGGTCCTTTGCAAACTCATCCCAGTACTTTCTCTCGATTTTTCTCCACTGCGACCCGTCAGCGGGTGCTCTCAACTTCCCATCTTTCTTTCGGTTCTCACTGTGCCATCGCATCAACTTGGCATGCTCTTCATTTTTGAACAGACGTTTCAACCGTGGTATTATAGGAGCATACCACATCACCTTCGCAGGAACCCTCTTCCTGGGGGGCTCGACGTCAATATCACCAGGGTCATCTCGTCTGATCTTATACCGCAATGCACCGCATACCGGGCATGCGTTCAGATCCTTGTATGCATCGCGATAGAGGATGCAGTCATTAGGGCATGCATGTATCTTCTCCACCTCCAATCCTAGAGGGCATACGACCTTCTTTGCTGCGTATGTACTGTCGGGCAATTCGTTATCCTTTGGAAGCTTCTTCTTCAATATTTTCAGTAGCTTCTCAAATCCTTTGTCAGTCACAGCATTCTCTGCCTTCCACTGCAGCAATTCCAGTACGGTATCGAGCTTTGTGTTGCCATCCTTGCAATTGGGGTATAACCCTTTTTTGTGATCCTCTAACATGCGATCGAACTTCAGCTTCTCCTTTTGACTAATGCATTGCGTCCTTGCATCGACAATGACCCGGCGGAGATCATCATCATCTGGCACATCGTCTGGTTCCTCTTGATCTTCAGCAGCTTCACCCGTGGCAGCATCATTGGGCACATCGTCTGGTTCCTCTTGATCTTCACCAGCTCCCCCCGTTGCAGCATCACCGTATTCAGGGGGCACATAGTTGTCATCGTACTCTTCTTCTTCGCCGTCTTCCATCATAACCCCTATTTCTCCGTGCCTCGTCCAAATATTATAGTGTGGCATGAAACCCTTGTAAAGCAGGTGGGAGTGAAGGATTTTCCGGTTAGAGTAAGACCTCGTATTCCCACATTCAGTGCATGGACAACACATAAAACCATTCTGCTTGTTTGCCTCAGCCGCATCGAGAAACTCATGCACGCCCTTAATATACTCGCGGGTGTGTCTGTCACCATACATCCATTGCCGGTTCATCTGCGTGCATTATATATAATTAAGTGTCCAAATTAATAGAAGTTCATCATCACATTAAAACCAAAGTGCATACATAGTTCTCATCTAACAACATATAGCTCTCCAGAGCATCTAATTAATTAAACCATACATTGAAACTATGTAAAACATTTCAATGCGAAAACAAATGCGATCATAATCGCAACCAAGGTAACAATTGATCCAACGGCATAATGATACCAAGCCTCGGTATGAATGGCATATTTTCTAATCTTTCTAATCTTCAAGCGCATTGCATCCATCTTGATCTTGTGATCATCGACGGCATCCGCAACATGCAACTCCAATATCATCTTCTCCTCCTCAATTTTTTTTATTTTTTCCTTCAACAAATTGTTTTCTTCTTCAACTAAATTTAACCTCTCGACAATAGGGTCGGTTGGCATTTCCGATTCACATACATCCTAGATAAATAAAATCTATGTCACGTTGGTCGGCATAATTTTCATAAATAATAAATGAACCAATAGTTATAAAGATAATATACATACCACATCCGAATCATAGATAGGACGAGGGCCGACGGGGGCGGATACCAAAACCATCACACTATATAAGATGCAATAATAAATGTAAGAAAATGATACAAGTATCTATCTAAACATACAAGTAAGAATATTTTTCCTTTCAGAAAGAAGATAAGAACAAGAGGCTCACCACGGTGGTGTCGGTGATGAGATCGGCGCGGGTGATCGACGGCGGTGAAGACGGGAACGGGGCGTGACGGACCGCTAAATCTAGACAAATCTCGAGGAAAATGGAGCTTGGAGGTTGAGCTTCGAGAGGAGAAAGCTTAAGTAGTGTGGCTCGGACATTCCATAGAACACCTCATGTGCATAGGAGGTGAGCTAGAGCACCACAAAGCCCTCTTCCCCTTGGCCAGAAAAAATAGAGCATTGTGCTCTGCTGTTGCGTGAGGGGGTATATATAGGCACCTCATTGGTCCCGGTTGGTGACATGAGCCGGGACTAAAGGGGAGCCTTTGGTCCCAGTTCAAGCCACCAACCGGGACCAATGGTGGTGGGCTAGGAGTGAGGCCCATTGGTCCCGGTTCATCCCACCAACCGGGACCAAAAGGTCCAGATGAACCGGGACCAATGGCCCACGTGGCCCGGCCGGCCCCCTGGGCTCACGAACCGGGACCAATGCCCACATTGGTCCCGGTTCTAGACTGAACCGAGACTAATGGGCTGACCCGGCCTGGACCAAAGCCCTGTTTTCTACTAGTGGCTCGCACTGCATCCGTTGGTCCTACGTTCAGTCGACCATTGTTAGTTCTGGTGCCTCGCGCTGGAGCTTGACCGCCGGTGGCCTCTGCAAGGTGCGGTTGGTTGCGGTGGATCTCGGCGCTTCTTCGTCGGCGAGCGGGTTCAATGGTAGTGACTGGTGGTCTTGCCAGCGCTGGTGCCAGTTGATGTGTGGCAGAGGGTGTTTCTGGAGCTTGGGTGAAGACCCTGTCTCGACAATTTGTCGTGACCAGCGATGGTGACAGCTGCGGACATCGTTGACCTTCTTGGACGCATCGCCGTATTGCTGTCGGACCCCTCCTGCATGGATCTGGTCTTAGCTGTTGCTCCCGTAGAAACCTTTGATCCTCTGCGATCGGACGATGACGACGCTTTGGTGTCGTTTTCCCTCTTGGGGGCTTCGTATTTGGAGTTTGGCACTTGCAAGCAGGGCCTGTTGATGGCGCTGGTGTTGGCATTGAGGCTTCTGTGGTAACGGTGTCACGGTGAGTGATGAAGGAGATGTGACTTTGGTTGAGGTAGTCGGCTCTTCTCCGCCGTGTTCGTGGGATGGCCTCGGTTGGTTTGTTGCGATGAAGTCGAAAATGCGGTGGAGGGGCCCAATGGCGAACGATGATGGGTAGCAAGTGGTCCATTCAGTGATCTTTCACGACGCCAGCCTTGTTTGGTTCTCCTTCATAGCTCTCCGTCGGTTTCAGAGCTATGTTGCCTCATCGCGGTGATTGAGGTCTGGCATGGTTCTTCATGTGACTCTCCACATGGCCTTTTCAATGTGGGTTGGTTTGACGATCGTCTTTGGCGAAGTCGGAGTCGTTTATCAGAGTTTGCGATGGCGATGACACCTCTAGGGAGAAGTGATGACGGCGCCGTCCTTGTATTGTCTCGGTGAGGCCCTCTTTGGAGTGGCGTGTGTGGGTATCCTATGTGTGCGCTCAGCGGGTTGTCATGATTTTCACTCGGTTTTAGCTAGGCAACTCTTTTGTGATTAATTAATGGATAACGCAAATCTTTTGCCTCAGTTATCAAAGAAAATGGATGGACCCAGATGATTTTACCCGGCGACCCCGTCAAATCTGGCAGCCCATCCATCAATACACTACTCGGAGCAACTCCGACGCAGTGACCTAAACAGACACGTGTTTTGTCCGTTTTTATCCGTTTGGGTTAACCGAGCGGATCACTATGTCTGTTTTTTGTTTGAGTAGGCGTATGCACTCAACACTGGCTCGTTGCATTTTTTTTGTGCACGGACTTAAAAAACCGACATGAACAAGTCCAAACTAACATAATTAAACATTAAAACGCCGGTCAATCGCCGGCCAAAGTCTACTTAAACTTAATTAAATATAATTAAACATTAAAAAAGGCTGCACCTCCCTGCGCACTGCCCTAGGCATCAGTGTCCTCTCCCGGGCTGGTGAGGTCGTTCAGCTCCGGCATCGGGCCAGCCCAGGGGAATGCCGTCTCCCAGGCCACGCCAGCTACACCGCTGGCTGGCGGGCGCGCTCCTCTGCCTCGCTCTCCTAGCGCTCCTCTTCCTCCTTCTGTGCCCAGCGTGCGCGTCCTTCATTGTTGGAGGTACGCCGTCTCCTGTTCCGGCGTCGTGCCGAGCCACACGGGCGGCGCGCAGACCCATTCGCGGAGCTGGCCGGTCCACTGGTACCGCTCCGACACGGGCTCTTGCGGCGGCGGCTCGACCTTGGGCTCGGGGAGCGCCTGAGCAAGGTCGCCTCCAGTGCGGCCTGGTAGGCCGCCGCCTCCTCCTCCGGCTTGACCTCCAGGGGCGGCGGTGGGACGGCGGGGTTGAGCTGCACGCCGTGTGGAGGCGCTCCTGCTCGTGCTCCAGTGCGAACCAGATCTCCCAGTTGGGATAGTCTGGCGCGTCCGAAGGGTGCCGCCTCTGCTCCGGCATCAGCAGCTCGTGGAGCCTGCACACCTCCTCGGCATGCACTAGCACCAACTAGGCACTGCCGGCACCGGGATGTTGTGCGGGTCATGGTGCCAACCATGCGGCAGGTTGACATCCGGATAGGGCAGCGCCTGACGGTACGGCCAGTGCTACCTCGCCTGGCACACTGGGATATACAGGCGCTCCTTTCCCGCGGCGGCAGCGTCCGGGACGAGCTGGCATCGGGGGAGCTTGCCCTTGCCCTTGCCCTTGCCCTTGCTAAAAACCCCATGGCGAGCTAGGCGAGCTAGGGTTTGCCTGTCGCCGGTGAGGGGGCAACTTGGCTAGATGTGGATTGTGGAGGGAAGTGGATGAGGCCGGATCCGCCGCACGCTTCCATTAAAAAGGACGGCGACTGGCAGCTTTCACCCACTGCTAGGCGGCCCCGAGATAGGTGGCCACGTTTAATATTACCGCAGGCGGTGGTTGGGCGGTCTACAGGTGAGGCTGCAACGGACACTGAGAGAACGCGCGCTGTGTTTGTTTCCTGTCCGTATTGATGCAAACCAGGCGCAATTTAGGGCGTGAAATATGTCCGGATGAACAACGAGTAGACATGGTTTGGGTTTTTGTCCGTGTGTTTAGTCGGTGCTATCGAACGCAATCTACTCGCACCTCATCATGTCCCCCAACGAACGAGCATACACGCACTGAACCAGCCTAGGCAAGACTACACGGGCGAGCAATGAGTCAGCTCCTACGTTAAAATGGAAAAAAAATCTACGTTTTCCACGCAGAATCCAGCAGAACACAAAAGCAGTGGGTTTTTTTTTTAAATCTCTCCACGCTTTACTGATCTATAACAATGTTCATAGGTGTACAAGATTTAGGTCATGAGGGAAGCCCAACCAAACATGCCTACCTATGCCGAGATTACAAGCAAACTTGGCGAGATTATGAGCCTCAAAGTTATGATTCCTACGTTCATGAACGGAAGAACAGAAAGTAAAGCTAGCTCTACGTCTCGTTATTTCATGTACGATGGCCGAATGGGAACCTCCTATCCCCTGGTTTATATCATTCACCACACCCAGGCAGTCTGACGCCACCTTCAAATGTTGTATGTGTAAGTCTGCTGCTAGAACCAGCGCTTCCCTACATGCGTAAGTCTGCAAGATCACTGGATCGCTGGCCCCTTGGTACACCACAGCCGATGAACCTAGATACAGCCCAGTATGATCACGGCACACTGCCGCGACTGCACCTCCATGTCTGTTATGCGCAACTGCTCCATCAACATTAAATTTCGCCATGCCATCAGGGGGTGCCAGCCATCAATGGGATCATGGGAAGCCTCCTGTTGCATTGCCGGTTGAGCTTGCCTTATCTCTGGTTTTACTAGCTGGCCCAGAACACACACGCAGTGGTGGAATCTACACTCTATGCAGGCTGATGGGGCTATCAGGGCATGTACAATGATTGATAAAATAGTTTTATCTTAATTCTTGCATGTAATTTAGAGATGACAAAAAAAGATGTCTACAATGAGTCATTTCTTAGCCTTATCTTCAATAACTAGTTATTCCTAAAAATATGGTGAGACATATTATGCTAAAAGATTATCTTTTGTTTTCTCTTAAATAAGAGAAGACAAGCCTTTTTTATGAATTCTCTCTCCTTCACCTCATCTTTTATCCTACGTGGCACTACTAAGATAGTACCATTGTATATGCCCTCACTGGAGCCCATCATTTGGCCTGTCAAAGGCTCAAAGCCATAGAGCAGGCCCACTGCCGATCGGAATGATTATACATTTGACCTAGAACCACAGAAATGACAAACGGTTCTGCAAAAGACAAGCCATAGACTGTTGAACAAAGATTCACGACTTGACAAGATAAATGCCAGTTTATATAGCTCACATATATCACACTTGTATAAATGACCATAATGCAATTTAATAAAATATTTTGTAACCATATCGGATTTGTACTGAATGAATATTTATGTTAGAATGGAAGCTAGATTTTCTATGGAATGCACTACAATTCAGGGAGATCGGCGGAAAACAGGGTGGTAGATCATGCTTGCCGATCGATGTTTCGTCATGGGTTTCTAGTTTGTCGTTTGTTTTTGGCTCTTGAGTCGTTGGCTCTATAGGGTCTGTATCAAATCTTTCTGCTTATTTTGTCACTAAGTGTTGTTAACGTTTTAAAGGCTTCAGTTCGCTAAAACCAGGCAAGCTTCTCCTAAAATATGTATTGTAAATCATTTCTTAGAAAAAATTTTGTAGGATTCAATCTAACAAATCAAGCGACCAAGGTAGAAAAGTATTCTAAGGCCCTCCACTATGTATGTCGGTGCCAAATTCACTTTTACTTCATTTTTCATCGATGTCCTCCATTGTTCAGCAAGTAGCTACTTCGATGCCAAATGCACAAAGTAGTAAGCAATTATCTCCCTGGCCCACTGAAAGAAACAAACTTGACTGGAGAAGCTCAGCAGCAAGCAGTTGATAGTTTCAACGCTTTTTTAGGCTGTGAACATACGCCATGATACTGATATCATATTCCATCCATATTTATATTAGGTCTCTGGGTACAAATTCCACCTATATGGTATTATCCGGTATTCCTCGAAACCCTTTTAGTAGCCTCAAAATGCTTCTAGTTTCTTTCAAAACTATATATTTTATTCCTGAAATTTTTTCGATAATATTTTCTTATATTCTTAACTCTTATAGAACTCAACGTATCGTAATTCCTTAAGCGCGTGACCCTACAGGTTCAGTCCACCTGCAACTTTGCAAGGCACGAGAAATAATAAGAATCCAGTGAGGTACATGCACATGGACACCTGCATACCCGGAGGCCAGAGACAGCAAACAGCCATGATCATAGTGGCGCCAGTACCACGAGCCTGCCCATCCCGGATGACTACGTGCAACAGTAGTACTAGCACCAACAACAGGATAGGAACAGACATGCTGGGCTGCACCTCTGCAACTCGAACAGTGCACCACAGAGCCACATGGCATAAGGATTGTGGTTGTGATGAGAGCATGGTTAATAGTATAGCCAACAATTGAATATGGAGTTGTCATATCATATATAGCCATCCTAATACTAGTCATTATGTATAGTAGCTAATTGCTAAATAGTACTAGTTTATTAATGCATGGCCCACCTTACACTTTTAGAACGTTTCTTGTACTTTGTGTTGTAGGCGGCTAGTAATCTATAGCCCGCTTCCCTTCTCTCTTCTCTTCTCTATCATCAAACTTAGCAAAAATATAATAATTTAATCTTTACAGCCTGCGGACTATATCTTATTATACTTGTTCTGACTTAAGTGACAACTTCTTTGCTTCCATATACTGATGCACCCTATCTACTCATAAAACTATGAAGAACACACGCCAAGGATAAAGATATGGACCAACAGTCCACCACAGACCATATTGTGTTCGTTGCAAGAGACAACCCTTAGACTGCCAATTGAACTATTTTTTAGATAAGAGGATACAGGGCCGGTCCTAAGAGGGGCCCGGGGCGAAGCTTAAGCTCGGGGCCCCTTAGAGCATGTCATCAAAACCAACTTCCTGGCCATTTTCCCCGCTTTCATTAGATCCCAAGATTAAATCTCACAGAAACTGCAGACAAGGATGGAAATTTTGAAGCGCTACCAACAAATCCAGCGCCCCGCGGAAAATCGCGGACCGTTTCTTTTCTTTGATGAGCGCTTGCATCTGCTTTTGCAGAGAACAAACACTATCCAATCTAATCAGAAAAGCATCTCTATATTGCAATTAGCACCAGAGGTAGAGACTTTTAGACAGATGCTGTAATTGTTAATTTTTATGTATTTCCCGTAAGCATCGTACCAAGACCTATGTCTTGAACGTGCCCTTAGTAATTGGAAATTAGAGCAAATCTATAAAAATACCTCGATAAAATCTTATTGATTGTCAACCCCGACGAGATCTATCCCTAATACCTAATCAATCTATCATCAATTACCTATTTCAACAATGAAAACTAAATATTGATTATCGTTCATATTTTTTAGTAATTATTATGGCAAAATCACTAGGGCATGGGTACCTGTTCAAGAATCAGCTTCTAATCTCTTGGCGGAGGGACCAGTGATGGGCATCTTTGGCTGAAGCTGTTTGCAGCCGTATGCGCGATTGGCATCCCTCGTCGCCTGCCGGTTCAACTGTTTCTCGGGGTCATGACGCCTAATAGGAGGAAGAGACGACGATCAGGGCGAGGCTGCGGCGTGACCGGCGAAAGGGAAGCGAAGCATCCTATGGCAGCCGCCGACATCGTGGCATCGTGCGTGATTCCGCGTGGTCATAACTGGTGCGTCACTAGCCACGGAATCGATCCACGATCTCTCTTATCTGCTCCGCAAGGCCTGGACATGCATTATAATCGTGTGTACCCAGTAACTTGGGCCAGAACACACATTTTTCAGTCCACACCACAGCAGGCCTACATACACACGTATCCCTGGGTGGGGGCCCCTCAGGATATCGTCTGGCCTTATAATAAGGACCTTATGGTTATCAAGGTTTACAAGTTTACAGAATAGTGCGGCTAGATAACTAGCAAAAGGCAAATTGAATATTAAACAAAAGGCAGCGAAGCAAATTCTCCATGACATCCTGAAGTTGTGCCTTGCTTTGGCAAAACGTATTGCCCCACAAGTTGTCAAGATTTTTTATCCAGTTTCTCACATTAATTGGATCATGGTTTCTTATCAAGTTTTTCACATAAACTGCTTCAATGTTTTTTAATTGAGATGGTGGGGTTCTCCCCATTCATTGCAAGAAAACACATGGTTGTCCACAATGCTACCGTACATAAATCTTCTACCAGTCCAAGGGCTTACATTGTAAACAGAATTTTTTTTAGGGGACTTTGTAAAGACAATTGCCTACTTAACACTAGCTGAAACGAGCTTCTGTCGACGTTGTCATATTGTTGTGGAATTTTATTGGGTTGTGCACCATTGTGGATGAAGCTAAGCTTTGGGCGTGCCTCGCCAGTCTATACATCGGTATAGCCTTTCACATGTCAATTATTTTGAAAAAATGGTCGTGCTTTTATGGCCACTTTCCTTGCAAATGAAAATCTTGACAGGTCCCCTCTTGTTGATCTGAAGAAGGAAGCTCATAGCACCATTTAGCTTTTTCAATAGCTTTAATATGTCTAAGGTCAATTGCCAAGCCAGTTTCATTTTGATAATAGGTCTGATGGTATTCTTATTAACAGTTGTCCTCCCTGCGTAGCATATGCTGTAAAAAGTGGTTGTAATACTTTTCTAAATAATTAATATATGGGAGATATTTTAAAAATAAAGTGTAAACCTAGCTTCTCTATTTGGCCCTAAGAATGTTCTTCTTTCTGTTTCACATCGTGTCTATCTTTTATGTCTTTCGTGACACTTTCATCCATTCTACTACAACAATGTGTCATGCCAGATGTTAGAAGCAAGGACAAAAATGCTTCTTAAAAGCGGCCAACCGGCGCCCACGCGCGCCTATTGGACCGACCCAATTAGTTATGCCTATTGGGTTGACAAGTGGACCTTTGATCGATTTCCAGGTGGTTGATCAGGTGCAGGCGAAACGTTTCACCGGTGACTTAATTTAATTTTTTGAAAAAGAAAACAATCTGAAAAAAACATCATGGGTTTCAAAATAGTTCATAAATTTCGAAAGAGTTCACATATATGAAAAAACAATAATTGTTTTTAAAAAATTGTAAAAAGTTCATGGATTTGAAAAATATCACGAATTTTGATTTTTTTTGCAAAAGTTGAAAAAAATTCACGAATTGGAAATGGTCATGCATTTGCAAGATGTTCACGGATTCAGAAAAGAGTTAACGGGTTTCAAAAAATCTCAAGTTCTGAAAAAGTTCCTAATTTGATAAATGTTTACACATTTGAAAGATGTTCACAAAAATTTGAAAAATAACTTGTAAAATTTGTTCACGAAAATTGAAAAGAGTTCGTCAGTTGTAGAAAAGTTGTTGAAATTGAAAAAAGTTCACACATTTGAAAAAAAGGAAAAAACAATGAACAAAATTGGAAAAGTTCAAAATTTTCATTTTTACGAATTTGAAAAATGTCCGCAAATTTAACAAATGTTCACGGTTTTGAAAAAAGTTTATGAATTTTGAAAAAGAACTAAAAATGACAAGGAAAAGAAACAAGAAAACCCTTACAAAGCCCATCCTTGAAAAATCCAGGTAAAACCAATAAGAAAAAAACTATCTAAACTGGTCGAACAGGAACTACACGCGCGGCAAATGTTGCCAACCAGAAAGGAAAAACAAGAGTTACCTGGGCCGATTCCAAGGGTGAGGGTGGTGTCCACCGGTTTGCATAATCTCTACTCTTATAAAAAAGCAGGAGTTGGTGATGATGGTGTGCTTGCCATCCTGCAATATAGGCCGTCCAATCTATATATAACGGACAGAAAGGAAATTATGACAATTTACCCGCACTCCTCTCCATATTTGCAGATAAGGCCTTCCCTCATTCATTCTTTTCTCCCACAAAATTAACTACTCATACAAATGCATCTTGATGTTCCGTGCAACGCACGGACATCTTAGTAGTCACTTATAACTGGCGTATAAGACGTTGAATAGGGTTTCAAATCAAGCCCTGGGCAGGAAAGGCCACCTCCCATGGCTCGGCCTGGCATGTGCCCATTTATGTGTACATTCGGCCAGCCGCTAGGCTCAGCAGAAGCACGAAAGAAAGTAAATAGAAGTAAAGAGCAAAATCATTAATTAAGGAGTACTCTTTGTAAAGATCATTCCCACCCCTCAAATTACAACAAGTGATGCACTGCAGGTGTGCCACTTGTCGCATCATGAGAGTTTTCCTTTTTTTAGATTTTATTCAAAATAATCTATTTTGTAAACGGTGCGTCCAAATTTTAAACCATTTTTACCGTTGAAATCCCCGTGTCGAGATCTTTGAATCTAGATTTCATGTTGATATGTTTCAATGAGCTTTATTTCATCACAAAAACCCAAAAAAACAAGCCGGAAACACACGTTTTTTCTTGATTTTTTCCCTTTTCAAGAGGCACAGCTGTGCCTCCACTAGAAGCTAACATGTGCCTCTCACAAAAGAAAAAACACGTTATTTTCCTCTCTTTTTTGAGAGGTGTTGCTATGCCTCTTGCGGTGGCAAACATGTGTCTTCACAAGAAGCTAACATGTGTGTCTCGCGGAAGTAAAAGAAATGCAACTTTTTTTCTGAATTGTGTCATCTGCAAAAGCAAACTTGTGCCTTGACGTGAAGCTAACCTGTGCCTCTTATGAGAAAAACAGAAAATACATTTATTTTCGTCTTTCGAGAGGCACAGCTGTCTATGCCTCTTGTGGAATCAAACTTATGTCTCCACGAGAAAAAAACCCGTGTCTACCGTGAAAGAAAAATACATGTTTCTTCAGGCATTTTTTTAGGGGTCTGTCCGCTGATCGCCTCTGTTAGGCTGCCTCCGCAAGTCCGCGCGTAACGTGTGTAACTGTAACCACGTTCCGTGAGGTTCGACCTCGTCGCCCCCATGATCCGTCCATCTCTTTAGTAGTACTTGGCAGGTTCTGATCTCCAAACTTGCAATTGTACTTAGTTACTTTCTTTCAGGATTTTGGGTGTGGGAATTTTGCATAAAAACATATTTTTTTATGCAGGGCAAAGGAAAAGGGGGTCAATTTATTGAATCACAGAGAAGTTCTTTAAAGAAAGGTTTTTGGGTTTTTTGTGAAGCACTGGTGCATAATTGTCAATGGAGACACGAAGACTTTGGAATTTTTTTCGAACAATCACCAGGGCTGAGAGGGTCCCCACCTGAATGCATTACTCAAAGTGCCATAAGGCCAGTTTATAGAGGAGAAAAATTCACTGTAGGTCACAAAACTTGAGCCGGCTGACACTTAAGTACCACTACTTCAAAATACCCGAACTACAGTCCATGTACTTGCGCAGAGGGTTCACTTTGGTCCGTATATACGAATTGAGCTACGTATTCGCTGACTTGGCCGAGTCAGCCGTTGCCAGCTATGCTTTGACCGCCACATGTGCAGCACCTGGTCGGGGGGGGGGGGGTTAATACTAGTAGTTCAGAGTTTTTTTGCAAATGCGCCAACACCTGGCCATTAAACACCCCGCACCTGGTCGGACCGCACCCGGTCACACCCTCCCGCACCTGGTCGCTCCCTTATCCCCTCTCGCTCTCCGCTTCGTCTCCTCCGAACCCTAGCCAACTCCCGTCCGCGCCGCCGCAGCCATTGTCGACGTCGTCGCCCTCCACCGCCGCAGCCATTGCCGACGCCCTCCTCCGCCTCCTCTGTCTCCTCCTTCATGTCGTCTTCCAGCTCCATCCGCTCAGCGCTTTGTGGCCGCTCCGTTGCTGTACCACTGATCGGGTGCCCGGATTGCGGCGAGCAGGTGAGGTTCTACCGGTCTAGCACCGATGAGCACGATGGATGGACCTTCTACAAGTGCGTGAACCACCATGTAAGTGCCAGTTCAGTAGATTCATGGCGTGTCAACTCACTGTAGTAATGAAGCAGAGCACTGATTAAATTGGTCTTTAGGTTGCAAAATCAGTTGGTTAACTAATGCAGTAGTTTAGAGCAATACAGTAGTTGGTTAACTAGGTTGCCATTGATTCATTCAATCTGTAATTTTGTGGAGTTGGTTAACATGGTTAACTAATTTTGCCACTGATTAATCATGTCACTTGTGATTTCTGGCACTAGGAGCTTGAATATGTGCAGCATCTAGTTGAATCAAGGCGTCTGTTTGGTGATGCTGTTATAGATGCAATTGGTGCAGCTGAGGACAGGAGGGAAGAGCTTGAGAGGCAGAGGACTGAATCAATGGCAGGCAGAGGCATAGCTGGAAGGGTCATGGCTGGGAGAGGCAGGGTTGGAAGAGATAATTATGGCAGCTCCAGTGAGAATAAGTATGCTACCAAGCAGCAAATTGCTATGCTTTTAGGATTAGGTAGAGAGATTTTGATGCTGCTAAAGCTGATGATTGGTTTTGTTATAGTGCTTTGTGTGATGTGTTTCACCTTAATTATGAAGAAGTGAAGTGTTGTTAATTGAGTAGGTGCAAGTGTGTAAACTGAGCATACTAAAATGGTTGCTTTTATTTGCTCAGTATGAAGTATTAGTTGTAATGCTTGTTGTAATGGATAATATGTCAGTAATGTGAAGCCTGCTTGACCTACTTGCTTTGAAATGCTTGACAGATGTATTTCATGTCAGAAGTGTAGTTAAACTAATTCTGACAGAAAGTTACCTAATTCAAATTCTGTCAAATTTAATTTAGTTTGCAGTTCACTGAATTTTTATAGTTAACTGAATTTAGTTTGCAGTTCACTGAATTTTTATAGTTAACTGAATTTAGTTTGCAAAGTTAACTGAATTTTTATAGTTAACTGAATTTAGTTTGCAAACTTAACTGGATTGTACTTAACCTCATTGCTTTCAAATTACTGACAGAAATTCCTGTCACAACTGAACTAACTTTGCAAACTAATTGCTGTACTAAATGAACTAAGTTATTCCAGGCCCCCTTTCTCAGCACAACTGAACTCAAAAGCAAGCATGTACTTGCACCTGCTGCAAACACCCACTCAGCAACTTGCACTCTACATGTAGCTTTGGTCCACCACCAGTCCCCACCACCAGATCCCCTTCTTCTTCCTCATCTTTCATCTTCAATTTGTGCACCACCAGATCCCTTCTCTCCTCTGTCCAATAGCACCAACAGATCCCCTTCTCATCTTCAGCTAGCAGCAACCATGGTGTCCTGGGATGATCTTCCCAGTTCTTCTGAAGATGACTCTGTGACCAGCAAGGTTAGTGTGCTCCTCAATCTCACACAAATCCAGTCTACGGTTTCTCAGCTAGGGTTTCTCTCTCAATTGATTCCAAATGTCTCTCTTTTGTTTAGCCACCTGCCACAATATCCTGTGAGGAATGGAGTGGCTTGGCTACAGATCTGCCTAGCTTTAGATGTGGGCATGGATCTTTGTGTGAGAAGCATGTGGCATTTGAATCTGTTGATACTGGCAGAAGGTTTCTAGCTTGTGCACAGAAGGTTAGTAATTTTTTTGCATTTGGCACTGTTAAACACGAAGTGATTTGTAGTATGTTTTAAGTTCCATCTGAAGGAAATATGCCCTAGAGGCAATAATAATGTTATTATTTATTTCCTTATTTCATGATAAATGTTTATTATTCATGCTAGAATTGTATTAACCGGAAACATAATACATGTGTGAATACATAGACAAACAGAGTGTCACTAGTATGCCTCTACTTGACTAGCTCGTTAATCAAAGATGGTTATGTTTCCTAACCATGGACAAAGAGTTGTTATTTGATTAACGGGATCACATCATTAGTTGAATGATCTGATTGACATGACCCATTCCATTAGCTTAGCACTCGATCGTTTAGTATGTTGCTTTCTTCATGACTTATACATGTTCCTATGACTATGAGATAGTGTAACTCCCGTGTGCCGGAGGAACACTTTGTGTGCTACCAAACGTCACAACGTAACTGGGTGATTATAAAGGTGCTCTACGGGTGTCTCCAAAAGTACATGTTGGGTTGACGTATTTCGAGATTAGGATTTGTCACTCCGATCGTCGGAGAGGTATCTCTGAGCCCTCTCGGTAATGCACATCACTTAAGCCTTGCAAGCATTGCAACCAGTGAGTTAGTTGCGGGATGATGTATTACGGAACGAGTGAAGAGACTTGCCGGTAACGAGATTGAACTAGGTATTGGATACCGACGATCGAATCTCGGGCAAGTAACATACCGATGACAAAGGGAACAACGTATGTTGTTATGCGGTCTGACCGATAAAGATCTTCGTAGAATATGTAGGAGCCAATATGGGCATCCAGGTCCCGCTGTTGGTTATTGACCGGAGACGTGTCTCGGTCATGTCTACATTGTTCTCGAACCGTAGGGTCCGCATGCTTAAAGTTACGATGACAGTTTCATTATGAGTTTATGTATTTTGATGTACCGAAGGTTGTTCGGAGTCCCGGATATGATCACGGACATAACGAGGAGTCTCGAAATGGTCGAGACATAAAGATTGATATATTGGACGGCTATATTAGGACACCGGAAGTGTTCCGGGGGAGTTTCGGATAAAACCGGAGAACCGGGGGGTTACCGGAACCCCCCCCCCCCCGGGGGGGTTAATGGGCCTCATGGGCCTAAAGTGGAGAAGAGGAAAGGCAGCCAGGGCAGGCCGCGCGCCCCCTCTCCCCCTAGTCCGAATTGGACAAGGAGGGAGGGGCGGCGCCCCCCCCCCCTTTCCTTCCTCTCCTCTCTCCCTTCCTTCCCCCTCTCCTACTTGGACAAGGAAAGGGAGGGGAGTCCTACTCCCGGTAGGAGTAAGACTCCTCCTGCGCGCCTCCTACTAGGGCCGGCCGCACCCCCCTTGGCTCCTTTATATACGGGGGCAAGGGGGCACCCTAGGACACACAAGTTGATCTTCGTGATCGTTCCTTAGCCGTGTGCGGTGTCCACCTCCACGATATTACACCTCGATCATATTGTAGCGGTGCTTAAGCGAAGCCCTGCGACGGTTAAACATCAAGATCGTCACCACGCCGTCGTGCTGACGAAACTCCTCCCTGAAACTTTGCTGGATCGGAGCCCGGGGTGCGTCATCGAGCTGTACGTGTGTCAAGAACTCGGAGGTGTCGGAGTAACGGTGCTTGGATCGGTTGGACCAGGAAGACGTACGACTACTTCCTCTACATTGCATCAACGCTTCCGCTTCGGTCTACGAGGGTACGTAGACAACACTCTCCCCTCTTGTTGCTATGCATCACCATGATCTTGCATGTGCGTACGAATTTTTTTGAAATTACTACGTTACCCAATAGTGGCATCCGAGCCTAGGTTTTATGTGTTGATGTTTTATGCACGAGTAGAACACAAGTGAGTTGTGGGCGATATAAGTCATACTGCTTACCAGCATGTCATACTTTGGTTCGGCGGTATTGTTGGATGAAGCGGCCCGGACCGACATTACGCGTACGCTTACGCGAGACTGGTTTTACCGTCGTGCTATGCACACAGGTGACTAGCGGGTGTCAGTTTCTCCAAGTTTAGTTGAACCGAGTGTGGCTACGCCCGGTCCTTGCGAAGGTTAAAACAACACCAACTTGACAAACTATCGTTGTGGTTTTGATGCGTAGGTAAGATTGGTTCTTGCTTAAGCTCGTAGCAGCCACGTAAAACTTGCAACAACAAAGTAGAGGACGTCTAACTTGTTTTTGCAGGGCATGTTGTGATGTGATATGGTCAAGACATGATGCTAAATTTTATTGTATGAGATGATCATGTTTTATAACCGAGTTATCGACAACTGGCAGGAGCCATATGGTTGTCGCTTTATTGTATGCAATGCAATCGCGCTGTAATGCTTTACTTTATCACTAAACGGTAGCGATAGTCGTGGAAGCATAAGATTGGCGAGACGACAACGATGCTACGATGGAGATCAAGGTGTCGCGCCGGTGACGATGGTGATCATGACGGTGCTTCGGAGATGGAGATCACAGGCACAAGATGATGATGGCCATATCATATCACTTATATTGATTGCATGTGATGTTTATCTTTTATGCATCTTATCTTGCTTTGATTGACGGTAGCATTTTAAGATGATCTCTCACTAATTATCAAGAAGTGTTCTCCCTGAGTATGCACCGTTGCCAAAGTTCGTCGTGCCCAGACACCACGTGATGATCGGGTGTGATAAGCTCTACGTCCATCTACAACGGGTGCAAGCCAGTTTTGCACACGCAGAATACTCAGGTTAAACTTGACGAGCCTAGCATATGTAGATATGGCCTCGGAACACGGAGACCGAAAGGTCGAGCGTGAATCATATAGTAGATATGATCAACATAGTGATGTTCACCATTGAAAGCTACTCCATTTTACGTGATGATCGGTTATGGTTTAGTTGATTTGGATCACGTGATCACCTAGAGGATTAGAGGGATGTCTATCTAAGTGGGAGTTCTTAAGTAATATGATTAATTGAACTTTAATTTATCATGAACTTAGTCCTGGTAGTATTATCATATCTATGCTGTAGATCAATAACTCGCGTTGTTGCTTCCCTGTGTTTATTTTGATATGTTCCTAGAGAAAATTGTGTTGAAAGATGTTAGTAGCAATGATGCGGATTGGATCCGTGATCTGAGGTTTATCCTCATTGCTGCACAGAAGAATTATGTCCTTGATGCACCGCTAGGTGACAGACTTATTGCAGGAGCAGATGCAGACGTTATGAACGTTTGGCTAGCTCAATATGATGACTACTTGATAGTTTAGTGCACCATGCTTAATGGCTTAGAATCGGGATTTCAAAGACGTTTTGAACGTCATGGAGCATATGAGATGTTCCAGGAGTTGAAGTTAATATTTCAAGCAAATACCCGAGTTGAGAGATATGAAGCCTCCAACAAGTTCTATAGCTAAAAGATGGAGGAGAATCGCTCAACTAGTGAGCATGTGCTCAGATTGTCTGGGTACTACAATCACTTGAATCAAATGGGAGTTAATATTCCAGATAAAATAGTGAATGACAGAATTCTCTAGTCACCATCACCAAGTTAGTAGAACTTCGTGATGAACTATAATATGTAAGGGATAACGGAAACAATTCCCAAGCTCTTCGTGATACTGAAATCGACGAAGGTAGAAATCAAGAAAAACATCAAGTGTTGATGGTTAACAAAACCACTAGTTTCAAGAAAAGGGCAAAGGGAAGAAGGGGAACTTCAAGAAGAACAGCAAACAAGTTGCTGCTCAAGTGAAGAAGCCCAAGTCTGGTCCTAAGCCTGAGACTAAGTGCTTCTACTGCAAAGGGACTGGTCACTGGAAGCAGAACTGCCCCAAGTATTTGGCGGATAAGAAGGATGGCAAAGTGAACAAAAGTATATTTGATATACATGTTATTAATGTGTACTTTACTAGTGTTTATAGAAACCCCTCAGTATTTGATACTGGATCAGTTGCTAAGAGTAGTAACTCGAAACAGGAGTTGCAGAATAAACAGAGACTAGTTAAGGGTGAAGTGATGATGTGTGTTGGAAGTAGTTCCAAGATTGATATGATCATCATCGCACACTCCCCTATACTTTCGGGATTAGTGTTGAACCTGAATAAGTGTTATTTGGTTTTTGCGTTGAGCATGAATATGATTTGATCATGTTTATTGCAATACGGTTATTCATTAAAGTCAGAGAATAATTGTTGTTCTGTTTACATGAATAAAACCTTCGATGGTCATACACCCAATGAAATAAGTTCGTTGGATCTCGATCGTAGTGATACACATATTCATAATATTGAAACCAAAAGATGCAAAGTTAATAATGATAGTGCAACTTATTTGTGGCACTGCCGTTTAAGTCATATTGGTGTAAAGCGCATGAAGAAACTCCATGCTGATGGGCTTTTGGGATCACTTGATTATGAATCACTTGATGCTTGCGAACCATGCCTTGTGGGCAAGATGACTAAAACGCTGTTCTCCGGAACAATGAAGCAAGCAACAGATTTGTTGGAAATCATACATACTGATGTATATGGTCCGATGAATATTAAGGCTTGCAGCAGGTATCATTATTTTCTGACCTTCACAGATGATTTGAGCAGATATGGGATATCTACTTGATGAAACATAAGTCTGAAGCATTTGAGCGGTTCAAAGAATTTCAGAGTGAAGTGGAAAATCATCGTGACAAGAAAATAAAAGTTTCTACGATATGATCACAGAGGTAAAATATTTGAGTTACGAGTTTGGCCTTCAATTAAAACAATGTGAAATAGTTTCACTACTCACGCCACCTGGAACACCATAGTGTAATGGTGTGTCCGAACGTCATAACTGTACTTTATTAGATATAGTGCGATCTATGATGTCTCTTACCGATCTACCACTATCGTTTTGGGGTTATGCATTAGAGACAGCTGCATTCACGTTAAATAGGGCACCATCTAAATCCGTTGAGACAACACCGTGTGAACTATGGTTTGGCAAGAAACCTAAGCTGTCATTTCTTAAAGTTTGGAGTTGCGATGCTTATGTGAAAAAGTTTCATCTCGATAAGCTCAAACTCAAAATCGGAGAAATATGTCTTCATAGGATACCCAAAGGAGACAGTTGGGTACACCTTCTATCACAGATCCAAAGGCAAGACATTCGTTGCTGAGAATGGATACTTTCTAGAGAAGGAGTTTCTCTCGAAAGAAGTGAGTGGGAGGAAAGTAGAACTTGACGAGGTAACTGTACCTGCTCCCTTATTGGAAAGTAGTACATCACAGAAAACTATTTCTGCGACACCTACACCAATTAGTGAGGAAGCTAATGATAATGATCATGAAACTTCAGAACAAGATACTACCGAATCTCGTAGGTAAACCAGAGTGAGATCCGCACTAGAGTGGTACGGTAAACCTGTTCTGGAAGTTATGTTACTAGACCATGACGAACTTGCGAACTATGAGGAAGCGATGATGAGCCCAGATTCCGCAAAATGGCTTGACGCCATGAAATCTGAGATGGGATCCATGTATGAGAACAAAGTGTAGACTTTGGTTGACTTGCCCGATGATCGGCAAGCCATAGAAAATAAATGGATCTTCAAGAGGAAGACGGACGCTGATATTAGTGTTACTATCTACAAAGCTAGAATTGTCGCAAAAAGGTTTTCGACAAGTTCAAGGTGTTGACTACGATGAGATTTTCTCACTCGTAGCGATGCTTAAGTCTGCCTGAATCATGTTAGCAATTGCCGCATTTTATGAAATCTGGCAAATGGATAAACAAAACTGCATTCCTTAATGGATTTATTAAAGAAGAGTTGTATATGATGCAACCAGAAGGTTTTGTCAATCCTAAAGGTGCTAACAAAATATGCAAGCTCCAGCGATTCATCTATGGACTGGTGCAAGCATCTCGGAGTTGGAATACACGCTTTGATAAGTTGATCAAAGCATATAGTTTTATACAGACTTGCGGTGAAGCCTGTATTTACAAGAAAGTGAGTGGGAGCACTACAACATTTCTGATAAGTATATGTGAATGACATATTGTTGATCGGAAATAATGTAGAATTATTCTGCAAAGCATAAAGGAGTATTTGAAAGGAGTTTTTCAAAGAAAGACCTCGGTGAAGCTACTTACATATTGAGCATCAAGATCTATAGAGATAGATCAAAACGCTTGATAAGTTTTTTCAATGAGTACATACCTTGACAAGATTTTGAAGTAGTTCAAAATGGAACAGTCAAAGAAAGAGTTCTTGCCTGTGTTACAAGGTGTGAAATTGAGTAAGACTCAAAACACGACCACGACAGAAGATAGAAAGAGAATGAAAGTCATTCCCTATGCCTTGGCCATATGTTCTATAAAGTATGCCATGCTGTGTACCAGATCTATTGTATACCCTACACTGATTTTGGCAAGGGAGTACAATAGTGATCTAGGAGTAGATCACTGGACAGCGGTCAAAATTATCCTTAGTAGAATAAGGATATGTTTCTCAATTATGGACGTGACAAAAAGGGTTCGTCGTAAAGGGTTACGTCGATACAAATTTTGACACTGATCTAGATGACTCTAAGTCTCAATCTGGATACATATTGAAAGTGGGAGCAATTAGCTAAAAGTGGCTCCGTGCAGAGCATTGTTGACATAGAAATTTGCAAAATACATAAGGATCTGAATATGGCAGACCTGTTGACTAAACTTCTCTCACAAGCAAAACATGATCACACCTTAGTACTCTTTGGGTGTTAATCACATAAGCGATGTGAACTAGATTACTGAATCTAGTAAACCCTTTGGGTGTTGGTCACATGGCGATGTGAACTATGGGTGTTAATCACATGATGATGTGAACTATCGATGTTAATCACATGGTGATGTGATCTAGATTATTGACTCTAGTGCAAGTGGGAGACTGAAGGAAATATGCCCTAGAGGCAATAGTAAAGTTATTATTTATTTCCTTATTTCATGATAAATGTTTATTATTCATGCTAGAATTGTATTAACCGGAAACATAATACATGTGTGAATACATAGACAAGCAGAGTGTCACTAGTATGCCTCTACTTGACTAGCTCGTTAATCAAAGATGGTTATGTTTCCTAACCATGGATAAAGAGTTGTTATTTGATTAACGGGATCACATCATTAGTTGAATGATCTGATTGACATGACCCATTCCATTAGCTTAGCACCCGATCGTTTAGTATGTTGCTTTCTTCATGACTTATACATGTTCCTATGACTATGAGATTATGTAACTCCCGTGTGCCGGAGGAACACTTTGTGTGCTACCAAACGTCACAACGTAACTGGGTGATTATAAAGGTGCTCTACAGGTGTCTCCAAAGGTACATGTTGGGTTGACGTATTTCGAGATTAGGATTTGTCACTCCGATCGTCGGAGAGGTATCTCTGGGCCCTCTCGGTAATGCACATCACTTAAGCCTTGCAAGCATTGCAACCAATAATTTAGTTGTGGGATGATGTATTACGGAACGAGTAAAGAGACTTGCCGGTAACGAGATTGAACTAGGTATTGGATACCGACGATCGAATCTCGGGCAAGTAACATACCGATGACAAAGGGAACAACGTATGTTGTTATGCGGTCTGACCGATAAAGATCTTCGTAGAATATGTAGGAGCCAATATGGGCATCCAGGTCCCGCTGTTGGTTATTGACCAGAGATGTGTCTCGGTCATGTCTACATTGTTCTCGAACCGTAGGGTCCGCACGCTTAAAGTTACGATGACAGTTTCATTATGAGTTTATGTATTTTGATGTACCGAAGGTTGTTCGGAGTCCCGGATATGATCAGGGACATAACGAGGAGTCCCGAAATGGTCGAGACATAAAGATTGATATATTGGACGGCTATATTCGGACACCGGAAGTGTTCCGGGGAAGTTTCGGATAAAACCGGAGAACCGGGGGGTTACGGGAACCCCCCGGGGGGTTAATGGGCCTCATGGGCCTAAAGTGGAGAAGAGGAAAGGCAGCCAGGGCAGGCCGCACGCCCCCTCTCCCCCTAGTCCGAATTGGACAAGGAGGGAGGGGCGGGGCCCCCCCTTTCCTTCCTCTCCTCTCTCCCTTCCTTCCCCCTCTCCTACTTGGACAAGGAAAGGGAGGGGAGTCCTACTCCCGGTAGGAGTAGGACTCCTCCTGCGCGCCTCCTACTAGGGCCGGCCGCACCCCCCTTGGCTCCTTTATATACGGGGGCAAGGGGGCACCCTAGGACACACAAGTTGATCTTCGTGATCGTTCCTTAGCCGTGTGCGGTGCCCCCCTCCACGATATTACACCTCAATCATATTGTAGTGGTGCTTAAGCGAAGCCCTGTGACGGTTAAACATCAAGATCGTCACCACGCCGTCGTGCTGACGAAACTCCTCCCCGAAGCTTTGCTGGATCGGAGCCCGGGGTGCGTCATCGAGCTGTACATGTGTCAAGAACTCGGAGGTGCCGGAGTAACGGTGCTTGGATCGGTTGGACCGGGAAGACGTACGACTACTTCCTCTACTATGCATCAACGCTTCCGCTTCGGTCTACGAGGGTACGTAGACAACACTCTCCCCTCTCGTTGCTATGCATCACCATGATCTTGCGTGTGCGTAGGATTTTTTTTGAAATTACAACGTTAGCCAACACCATCATCATGCACAGTACTGAATATTGGCAGTTAACTGAATCTTTTTTTGTATGTTCTAAATTGTTAGGAGGTACCTAAATGCAGATATGTTGAGTGGGTTGACCCTGAGTGGCCTGATGCTTTGAAGATGAGCCTAGCTAGTATATGGACCATGTATGAAGAGGAGAAAAAACAGAGGCTTAGACGGAATGTTGTGAGTGCTGAAGAAAACTTGAAGGTTCTTGAAGAGAAGAAGAAGATGGAGAATGAGTTGAGGCATTTCAAGCTTGATTTTGCTAAGATGGTGGCTGAGAAGGAGCAGGCAATGAGCCAACTAGGCAGCACACAACTTGCTCTAACTGATCTAAAGGAAGAAATTGAGAAGAAGAAGATGACAGACAAGTCAGTAACCAACATTCATCAGGTATTCAGGGTTAAAGTAGAGAAAGAGATGGACCAAGCAGTGCAGGAGAGGGACCAACTGATTCAAGAGAGGGATGACTTGAAGCATGAGAAAAGGAAGCTTGAGTACATGATTGGTGACCTATTCAAACACAAAGAGGCCCACCAAGGAGAAGATAAGGAAGCTGAAGGGCATGCTGAATGAATTTGATTGAATCTGTGTCATTGTAAGAAAAATCACTTTGTATCTTTCCTCCTGGATTTGTGTCAGTTGTACTTTTGCCAAATGTTAACTAAATTGGGTTAAGATAAGAAATTGAAGTGGGTTAAGATAAGAAATTGAAGTTGGTTCAGATAAGAAAATGAAGTTAACTGTCTCTGTCTTATATGACTGAATTTGCCTGAATTTATATGCATGCAGTTGTTGTTTTATATGAGTGAATTTGCCTGAATTTATATGTCTGCAGTAGCTGTTTTATATGACTGGATTTGTATGCCTGTACCAAATTTTTCTTAAAGAAAAAATTACACAAAAAGAGTTTTGCCTAGGTCTCGAACCTAGGACCTGTGGTATTGAATGTTGGTGGCAATGCCTGTGTGGTAAGTACTAGTGCTTTGATCAAGGGCAGGTACTAACCTAGCTATTTAGCAGTTGCTAGTGGCCCAATGGCTCACGCCTCTTCCGTTTCCTTGTCTGCTCTTTAAGCCCACCCACCCACCGCTCCACTCTCCACTTAGTCCACCGCGTCGCCTCGGTTACCCCGCACCAAACCCCCACGCAGCTGTCAAGAAAACCCTCGCCGCCGACCACCACGCCGCCGCCGTGGACATGGAGAACTACCCTGCCTAGAAGAGGGTCATCGATGACCTCGCAGGCGACGACAAGGCCTTGCGCGCATACCTGGCGGAGATCGGGAAGTGGTTCCCCAGCTGTACGATGCTGCGTCACCACGTGTGTGGCCTGTTGAAGGTCATGACCGACGACGAGCTAGACCGCGCCTGCCCCGACCACAACGGTATCCACTATGCACTCGTCCTCCGCTTCGTGATGTAGGAGACGCGCTCCGATGACCCGGGGCAGCGAGCCCGATGGTGGATGTACCGGTCCGCCACTGCGCCGCGGCAGCCGGATCCGTTGCGCGTTGGCTCACGAACGGAGCGCGTCGACAACATCGACCTGGCCGTCCCCGCACCTATCAACACTGCCTACTGGGACCACTACCAGCCCGACTACCTCAGGCGCAACGACGTCTCCGAGTACATCTCATCTGACTCAGAGTACGATTCCGGATCCGACGACGACCCTGGCTACGCCGCCGACTCGTCCTGGTCGACTGGCTGGGAGGAGCCGGAGGTGATTGTGCTCTCTGACGACGAGCCGGAGGTCAATGTGGCAGCGCCCGTCGTCCCCGAGCCGGAGGTCCCGATGGTGGCGCCGGTCGCCAGGGAGGGTGACAAGCACCGCCCCATTGACATCGAGCTGCTTCCCGATGTTCCTGACATCGTCAAGCAGGAGGTGGAGGTGGTCTTGGCCCTGCAAGCACAGGATGTCGCAGCGCAGCCAGAGAGGAAGAAGAAGAGGAAGGTGGCAGCTGACATGGAGGTTCACCGCTCGGAGTGCCTCCAGAAGATGAAGAACTGAAGATGAAGAAGATGCAGTAGCAGGCATGAAGAAGATGTAGTTAGGTATGCTGAAATATCCAGATTTTCAGCATATAAGTTATAAAATAGCAGTATGTTAGGTGTGCTTGTATATTAAGCACATAAGTTATTTGTAATTTCTGTCTGTTGAACTGGCTATATAAGTGTTGAACTGGCTGTGATGCTATATGAGATCTCATGCTATATATATGTGCTGAAATGTGTTGATGCTATATAAATGGCAGTAATCCAAAAGTGTTTTGTTGGTATATAATGGTGTTGATGCAGTCTTGTTGCTATATAAGGCAACAATCCAAAATTGTATTGTTGCTATATAAGGCAATAATTCCAAAAGAAGTAGCTGCTAAGGTTTTGAATCTTAACTGAATTTTTGTCTGAATCTTTGTCTTAACTGAATTCTCTCTTAACTGAATTCTCTCTTAACTAAATTCAGACAACTGTTAAGATTTAGTTAACTGTAAAAAAATCAGTTAGCTTTTCAAACTAAATTCAGATATCTTTGCAAACTACATTCAGACAACTGTAAAAAATCAGTTAACTTTGAATTCAGTGAACTGTAAAAATTCAGTTAAGTAGGTTGGAGGGGAGTGGAGGAATAATAAGTAGGTTGTCAAGTAACACTTGAGCAAAGCATCGTTCCTATCACACTGGCATTGCACGCAGTTTATCACACCACATGTCTTGGGTTCAACACGCAGGCCAACCTTTTTTGTTTTATTTTTTTAATTTTACACAGTTAATTATCTATTCTCCAACAGTGAATAAAGCAATGAACTCCAACTAATTTTGATGCAGTTTTCAAATTAAATTAACTGAATAAAGCCACCGAACTCCAACGGTTTTTATTTTGAACTCCAACAGTTTTCATTTTGAATGGCAGTATGAAGCCACTGAATGAGTACAAGTGCAACTGCACTGAATCTTCACATTTCCAACAGTTCAAAGAGTCTCATTGTAGTTTTTGCCAAAATATTACAAGTGCAAAAGCACTGAATCATCCCAACTCCAACAGTTTCAAAGAGTCTCATTGAAGTTTTTTGCCAAAAAAATACAAGTGCAAAAGCACTGAACCATCTAAACTCATCAAACATGTTCACTCCCTTCAGCTTCTTGGGAACATGTCCACTTGGTCCTACCTGCTTCCTCTGCTCAGCTCTTAATCTTTTGGCCTCTTCTTGCTGTTTCTTCCTTGCTTCTTGATCTTCTTTTCTCCTCAGTGCTGCCATAGCTCTCTTTGCTTCTTGATCTTCTTTTCTCTTCAGTGCTGCCTCTGCTTTAGCTGCCATTGCTTCAAGGGCTCTGGCCTCCTTCTCTTCTTGCAATGCAGCTTTTCTTGCTGCTGCAGCTTCCTGCCTTGCTGCGGATTCCAAAGCTTTCTTCTCTTGTGCTACTCTTCTTCTTCTTTGTGAAGACTCTGCTTTCCTCCTTGCAATTTCTTGCCTTTTTGCTTCTGCCTCCTCTGCTTTCTTATCTTCCATCTCATTCATGGCCTCAAGTGTTGCATCTCTCCTGGCTGCCATCTGTCTTTCTTTGTCTCTCTTCATCTTCAGCAACTTCATGGTCAGGTTGCCTTCATTTGTAGCTGTTGTTGTCTGTGCTGCAGTGTGAGAATTGGCTGCATTTGAGATGAATGAAGAATCTGGCAAAATGGTTTCAGTTTCTTCTCTAGGAACAGGTCTGGTTTGTTGCATCCTATGAAGCATTGTAAATCCAAAGTCCTGCACCTGTACAAAACAAACATCACATGATAACATCAGTACAACAAAAATGACTGGACAAAAGAGGTCAAAATTAAGGGACAAAAGTGGAGAATTTGCCTGAAAAACAACTGGTGTATCTGCTCCATCATCTTGTGTGACAATGACCTCATCATCTTGTGTGACAATGACCTCCTCATGTGTATCATGGCCATCAACATGGGCCTCCTCATGTGTAACTTGGCCATCAACATGGACCTCCTCCTGTGTAAGTTGACCATCCTCTTGTGTGACCTAAACCTCCTCCTGTGTACCTTGGCCATCATCTTCTTGTGCCAAAACAATTTCATCATCTAACACATCATCAGGAATGGCCCTTGGACCCCTTCTTGTTGTTCTCTCTGCTAGATTTGGCAAAATGCCAGCCTTTCTTTGATTACATCCTTTGATGTTGTGGCCTGTTTCATGGCAGTAGGAACATGTTATTGTGATTCCATGTCTGCTCATCACCTTGGTTTCATCTTTATTTTCAATCTCATAAGGTTGCTTTCTCCTACTCTTGTTTGAAGGCATCCCTACTTTTTTCATAGACAGGTGGCTTGATCTCACAGTCATTCATCTTCTGCCACTCACTCCTATCTCTGCAAGGCTTGATAATGGGTTTGTATGCTAGCTTGAATGCTTCTATACTGTAACAGGAGTGCACCAAACTCTCAGGATCAATCCTCTCATGTCTGCAGCATGCAATTGCATGGTGACATGGAACTCCACTAAGACCCCACCTTTTGCATGTATAGCTTTATTCCTTCATGTCAACAATGTATGTCATGTTCCTGTTGTCAACCTGAAAGATGCCATCACCAGCCCCTGAAACCATGCATGTAGCTGACAGCTCTATGTTCTTCTCAATTATTTTCCTAATTTTTCGGCATATTGAGCCAGGCCAAGACTCTGCCTCTTTTCTTTTGTTGTAGAACCTGACCATGAGCTGTGTTTTGATCTTGTCAATCATTGATCTGAGATGCATCTCCCTAGCCTCAAGAATATATTTGTTGGAAACCTCACAGTTGTTGTTCAGAAGGATATCACACTTGACCAATTCTCTTTGGAAACCCCTAACCCAAGTGTTGGGTGGTAGCTGCTCAAGCCACTTGTATGCTTCTAGGCTTATGACCTTCATTTCCTCCATGCTTGCAGCCCACGGTTCAGGTGTTGTGCTCCTTGCGCACTTCCATAACTAGTTTTTAAGAACATCTCCTTTGTGTGTTTGCTGAAAAGTCTACCATATATGCCTAACACAGTGTCTGTGCTCTGCATCAGGAAAGTGCTGCCTCACTCCCTTGATCAGGCCCTTTTGCTTGTCTGACATTATAGTCCATGGGTCTGTGTTTACAATTCCCAAGTCACTCTTTAGATTTGATAGAAACCATTTTCATGTGTCAGTGTTCTCTACCTCAACAACTGCAAAAGCTATAGGGTAAATGCAGTCATTAGGATCCATGCCAACAGCACACAGCATAACACCTCCATACTTTGTCTTCAGGTGGCATCCATCCAAATAAATGACAGGCCTACAAGCTTGCATGAAACCCCTTTTGCAGGCATCAAGAGAGAAATAACAACTTGCGAATATGCCATTACTGACACCCACATAGAAAGAACTCTCTGGGTTTGATCTTCTGAATTCTTGTGCATAATCCCACATATTGTTGTACTACTCCAACTCATCTCCTTCAATAACTTTCTTCACTAACCTCTTAGCCCTTCTAAGCTTGCTTCTTGTTGCTATCATGTTCCAATCTTTCTGAACCACCCTTGCAAAAAATTTCATATTCATGTTTTCATCTGCTCTGAAAGAATCAAGATATTTTCCAGCCATGAAAGGAGCAGTGAATGACTTAACACACCATTTCTTTATGCATGTATGTTTTGGGTTGTATTTCTTGATCATGAAGCAGTTGATTCTCCCATCAAATGATGCAGACAAGGTCCAAGGGTACCCATCTTCACAAATGGCATTCAGTCTTTTCCTATCATTTCTAGGGCATTTAATGTCAACTCTCTCCTGACAGCTGTACTCTTTGATAGCTTTCCTCAGGAACTCAACAGATCCAAAGGTCTGGCCAATTTGAAATTGTGGTTTAGTCAGGTCTTCCTCTCTAAAACTTTTGAAATTCAGCTTCACCTTATCTTCATCAGAGGATGGAAGACAAATATCCACATCTTCAGTAGGATCATCAACTTCTTCTTGGACTGTTGGTCCTTTGCCCTTCTCACAATCAACATGTTTGTCAAACAAGTCATCATCATCCTGCAGATCAATGTCTGAATCAACAATTTGTGGAATGTAATCTTCATATGAATCTTGCACTACTGAACAACCAACTGTGTCTGCTGCATCCATGTTCAAAAACCTACAGGATTTCCTTGCCCTAAACCCAAACTGAGATGAAAGGTAAGTAGTTCCAGGCTGGGGTGGACTTGGTATGAAATCATCTTTTTCTGACTCTGCTACACTTTTTGACTCTGCTTCATCTTGCTCATGCTCTTGATCATGCTGAGGCAGCTCCTGTTCCACTTGAGGGAGCTCAGCCTGCTCCTGTTCCACTATGGTGAGCTGAGCCTGCTCCTCTTGCTGATGTTGTGTCTGCTCTGCTTGCTGCTGGTGTGCATTCTCCTTCTTTGGCCTAATGCCACTGAGCCTGACAATTGGAGGATCCTCATCATCAGAGTGGACTTGAACAACAGAAACATATGATCTCATGCTCTCATCATGATCAAGAACTATCTGTTGGAAGTGGTTGCCATTTAGAACACAATCCTTCATGTTTTCTGTCATAGTGTTGTCCCCTATCTTGATCTCTCTTAATCCATTCTTATACACTGTCAATCCAGGAACACACCAATAAGCCCTGATCCTGCCCTCAAACTCATATCCAATTTCCTCCACTAGACTGGCAACAACATTAGGTGTCCAATTATCTATGTCACAGTAATCATACCAAATGGAGTGACCTTTGTGATAATCCCTATGCTTGCCAGCACACAGAAAGTAGCCACCATGTATGACCTCAACAGAGAAGTGGTTGCTTAAGGGTCCTGCAAAACAATCAAGTTGAAAAAGTTCAGACATTTCAGACTACAGAGAGGTTCAGACATTTCAGACTACAGTTCAGACATTCGGACTTTTTTACTTTTTCAGAAAGAAAAACAGAGATTCATGGCTCCAATTAACAAATGTATGATCTTACAGGTCGAAAAGCAACCATCTTTGGTAAATCTGACACAATGTAATTGCAAATTACCACAATTTTTGGTCCAGTTAACACTCTGACACTAAAAGCAAACTTTACTGCTTAAACCCTAGACCCCTGGACCGATAAAAATTGGGGGGAGAAAGAACCTTAACCACTCCAGATCTCTGCAAACATGGCCATCTACTGCAAACCCCCCATGGCGCAGCCCTATTTTTGGCCTGCCACAAAGATCTTCAAGAAACTGCTAAAACCCTACCACCCCACACCCAATCCGTCAGAGAGTTGAACGAACGGCCAAACCCTAGCTCGTACGCGCAATTGATGCGGCCAAGAACTCTTTACGGGAGCTAAATTGCATAGATCGATCAACGGAGCTGCTGGCGACGGCGACGTACCGTACAGGGGCGGCGAGGCATCATCACGACGACGCGAAGGAGCAAGAGGCACGTCGCGCAGGCCCCTCCCGAATGGCGCGGACGGCGGTGGCTCGGCGTCCGACGACGTGCTCATGGAGCCGTCGTCGACGCCGACGAGCAAACGCACTACCTCGGCAGCGACGACGAGCAGAGAGGGTGCGGGAGAAGAGAGGGTGCGGGAGGGAGCAGAGAGGGTGCGGGAGGGTGCGGCCGGGTGCGGTCCGACCAGGTGCGGGGCGTTTAATGGCCAGGTGTTGGCGCATTTGCAAAAAAAACCGAACTACT
>NC_041392.1:708148149-708152042 GCF_002162155.2 Triticum dicoccoides | reverse complement strand
CAGGTGCTGCACATGTGGCGGTCAAAGCATAGCTGGCAACGGCTGACTCGGCCATGTCTGCGAATACGTAGCTCAATTCGTATATACGGACCAAAGTGAACCCTCTGCACAAGTATATGGACTGTAGTTCGGGTATTTTGAAGTAGTGGTACTTAAGTGTCAGCCGGCTCAAGTTTTCTGACCTATGATGATTTTTTCTCTTTATAGAATTATGCTAGCGTGCAAGGAGAGCTATTGGCGCCACGACATGACACCAACCTTCTGAGTAGTACTCCTAAATCTAGCAGTCCAAATAGTAAAGTCATGAACAATATTTATAAGGTTACACGAGGGGAGTGACGGTTCCCCGAAAGACCAAGGAGTTCAATCTAGTTGTCGTAATAGGACATTGCTCCACTAATATCATTATTAGACATCTCAAAGTAAGAATGTGTGATTGGAAGATAACTATTAATATTTTACATGTGAAAGTAGACACATGTATGTATCTGTATATATGTACTCATACATATATATAGCCTTACAAATCCATGTCATCCACTTTGCAATAGGGTCCTCCTAAACATAGAGCACAGTGCATAGAATCGATAAACCAGATCAAAACATACATATTCTTTTCCAGCCTGGCAAGGGCGGTCCTGTGATGTAGCAAGGGCTACAAGGCGACCGAGTCGCACTGGAGTTGTGGCTGGCGTGCGAGCGGGGGAAGTCAGAGTGACGGCTCCAGATCCGAGATTTTTTTTTCTCATAAAAAAGGTCGCTCTGTTTATGTTTTTGATTTTGTTTCCTTATAAGCCGGATCATTTATACTAAAAGATCATATTCACGCAGGGAGCCTCCCTCGACAATTGAAAAAAAAAACTATATACCCGTCTTTATGGTTATTTGACACTATCTCTAGACTTTTCAGACTTAGCATATGAATCTGCTGAGTTGGTCATGTGTATAAATCAAACTTCTTACCAATGTTGGATTTCTCTCGAGATGATGCTTTCATGTATTTTGAGAGAGATGTTTCTGCATGTGTGTTGACTGACTGTTGATGTTGCATATTGTATCCATGAAGTTGTGCAAATTGCCGTAGTTCAGTTAGAAGCAGGGCGGCGGCGGCATCTTGACGCCGTTCCCTTCTTGGAGGGGTCACCTTGTTGCTCGAGGTGTCACGAGGGTGTGGCTTGAGTCAGTGTCGCCTACTGCTCTAGGCGTGGGTCTCCAGGGTGCAATGTACACCATTGCCAACGCTCTCTCAACGACGCCTCTTCTAGGTCCATTCACACCCTGCCTTCCACTTGCCAACTTTCTCATGGCGCAATGGGTGAGGGTGCGTTGGTCTGTGTTGTCCTCGAGTCTTGGTTTTGTTGTAGAGATCTTTGGCGTTGGTTGTGACACGGCTTGATGCTCTATGGCTTGTCTCATTGTCATTAGCATGAGGCTGGACTAGGTGTGGCATGTTTTGTAGTGGGTGTGGTGGTGTACGTGGTGGGTGGCTGCTAGTCCTAGAGATTGGCGTTGTAATGAACGAGGCGTTGTACCCGGCATCTTTGCCACTTCTTCTAATGCAATGATACGAATGTTATGCGTATTGTAGAAAAAAGTTAGAAGCAGGGTTAGGTGCTTCCATCGATATAGCTTTACCTTTTAAGCTGGTCTTATTTTATGGGGTCATAAATTCAGTGTTCAACGCAACAGTTCTAGAAGTAGAAAAAGAGAACCTCTGCATTCATGACCCGTGTATGACTGCTTAAGTTCAAGAATTTCTGGTGTCTTGTTGAATTTGAAGTTGCACTGATGCACTATCTTAAGTTTTTGTGCTTATTGCCCTGTAGGAGGAAGCAAAGTCCTTACATTTTCCATGTAGCCACATTTATTTTCCTTGACTGAAAATTAATGGCGCCTTCTTACTGCTACATTTGTGCAATGTCCTTGTTATACTGCTCTATCCATCCATGTATGATCTCAACTTCATGTCTCCTTTGTTCTACAAGCCAGTCTGGATCATCCTTGGTTGCAGATCTGAGGTCCAAATGATGGGCCCCTGAACATCACCACCACAAAAGAAGTAGTCATGCATAAGTAAGTTTCAGAATACTTTTGACCTTGGATATTTTCTGCAACTTCATGTTTACCTTTCTCTGTGACAAGAGCAATGATGCTGGATGATATGTTCTTGAGCACCCTGATAGCAGTTTGACAGGAATACTATTAATATTTTTTGTAAAATTGCTACCTAAATGGTTGAAACTATCAACATGAATAGATCAGATGGTGAGAAATCTTTTACTCCTACCCGCCTCCACTCCACGGGTCTCGCATCCCGTTGGAGAAGATGATGTTGCTCCCAAACCTCTTGACAACCTTGTCAATTTTCTGCAGTGGGTCGTGCAATGCAGCACCAGGTGAGCACACATGCCACCTAAAGAGATGCTGCTACTGATATGTAAACACTGAAAATCTGAAGAAGAAAAACTTACATGGCCACCATATTGAGTAGTGATCCAGTGCATCCTTGGACGAACTCCGTAGAACATGAAGCAGCCCTCGGACCTCTTCTCAGGCATGAAGCTGGACGGTGGGAACATGCTCTCGCCTCTCGTTCGACACTGTCATCGGCATGAACATCTCGGTGCAGGCCTGCAAAAGAGTTTGTTTCAGAAAACACATATATGATCTTCTCAGGCTTCATTTGTTATCAGTACACCACATTCACATGTATGTGAGTCAGGCTTGTACCTGCCAGCCCCAGCCATGGAGGCCATGAGGGTCATCACCACCCTCCACCTGGAAGCACTTCTGGTCGCCTGTGTAATTGTAGTATAGGCTCGCCGCAGCGAAGCTTTGTCGATGACGTCTGCTCCCACGGGGAAAGTATCAATCACTACCGGAACAGGGCCCTATGCCGACGGCCAAATCTATGCCGACGGCCACCGTCGGCCTTGTCAGGGCTATGCCGACAGCCATGTCCAGGCCGTCGGCGTAATAAAGCCGTCGGGCTATCCAGACATATGCCGACGGCGACCGTCGGCCCAGAAAGGCCGTCGGCTTACCCAAACTTACGCCTACAGCGGCTGTCGACATATCTTGGCCGTCGGCATAGTTGCGGGCCCGGCGATCCCGCCGTGCCGTGCGGCTAACGGCGTCCGATCTATGCCGACGGCCGAGGCGGGAGGCCGTCGGCACAGATGCCCTTACCACGTCATCGATCCGAGGCGCACCGACCACCACCTATGCCGACGGCTGCCGTCGGCATAGATGCCACATCATCGATCCGCAGCGCGCCGGCCATCTGCCCTATGCCGCATCTAAGCCGACGGCTTTGCCGTCGGCATAGTTTTTTTTTTCTTTTTTCCTTTTTTTCTGTTTTTCTTTTTTTTCATATCTATATTTTTTTCATAGTTTTTTTCTTTTTTTACCACGTCATCGATCTTTTTATCATAGTTCCCTTATCCACTTCCCGGTCACCCCCTCCACTTGTTTTTTTTTCTTTTTTTTCATAGCTATATTTTATGTTTTCTTAAATATTATTATTTGACTAACTTACATATAGTACGTGTTGACAACTGGGTGGTGTTGTGGCATGTCCGAAGAGGCGGTACGCGTCTCCGGTGCGTGGCCTCCCTCACGGACGGCGCCGCCGCCCGAACTTGGAGCGGGGAAACGGACGCGTCGGGTCTACACGGAGTGGATTTAGCTGTGGGTTTGGCCCGGATATTGCTCCCGGTGTCCCTCTCGACCGACCCGACACAACCGAGTGGAGAGGTCCACTGGTCAAAGCCCGTCCGTGGGAAGTCAAAGGGCTAGATCTCGTGGTGAAACGCTAAAGGATTAGGCGGGACGGGGGCCCTGGGGGTAGCAATGCCACCGGAGCGTCGTACCGGGCCCTCATACATGCGGGG
>NC_041392.1:708131078-708143626 GCF_002162155.2 Triticum dicoccoides | reverse complement strand
ACCGGCCGACCTTCCCGGCCGACCCAGCTCCGCCCCGACCCTCCCCTCACCTCCACCGCCGGCCCCTGGCTCAAACTCCACCACCGTGACGCCTCTCTGCCCGGTGAGCTAACACTCCTTTTTTTTCCATTTTTTTGCATTATTTAGCTATTGTTCGATGTATGAATGAATGCATCGATGGATTTTGGATGTTGTTAGGTTGCTAGATGGATGAATGTTGTATATGTATCTTAGATGGATGGAGGAATCTTGGCAAAATGAGTTATTTTGCTACGGTTAGGTTGCTAGATGGATGAATCTCGGCAAAATGAATTATCATAGTTAAAAAAGCAACTTGAGTCACTTAGTTCATAAAATTGTTAACGAAGATTTTATTTTCAGTATGTGATGTTGTTAAGTAGCTATGTGAGATGTGCTTCAAATTTGGGATACGATAAGCGGTTATTTCATCATGATGATCTTGCTAAAAAAATTGATGTGTCAATGCTTAATGTGAGGTGATGACCTAAAATGCGATATGATAAGTGCTTCCAAATTTGACAGTTGACAAAATATGATTTTTCTTTATAGTTTAAAGTGTCAATGCTTAATGTGATGTGATGACCTAATTTTTTTCACTCGGTGTAAATAACAGGATTTGTGGTGTTCCATCTTCGTGGAGTGATCGTCGACGTTGGAGGTGTTGGTCCACGATCGTCCCTCTCCTTTGATCGACTACATCGGAGGGTGAGCAACAATTCCATGACCTCGTCCACTTTTTTTCCATGTCACTAGATTGAATTTTCACATCAAGTCGCGTAACCTAGGTCTCCCGTCCGAAAGGGTTGCAACGATAAATATGCATTCAATTGCATATTTATCACCGCAGCTCTTTCGGATTGTCCAGCGCTTTCCACGGACAGCCCGAGGATGCGTAGATTGGGTATGTTGTTCATGCTCTACCCCGTTCCGAGACAGGATTTCGGCGGCGCCTCCCTGTTGTTCTCCGGATGCACATTCTCTCGGCATTTTGCCGAGACGTGTATTTGGAGAACAGCGGGGAGGTGCTGCCGAAATTTTGTCTCGGAATGGGGTAGAGCATGGACCGTACTCAATCTACACATTCTCGGGTGGGATTAGGACCCATCTTTACCTATTAGAGACGTAGGTGGATTAAATGTCAACCTTGTAAAAAATAAAATATTGATGTGGGTAATTTAAATGAATCCTTAATTTTGTTGTGTGGGTTTCAATAAAGCAGAGATGGCAGATAATCAGTGGATGTATAGTGGGTTTTTCCGTCGGAATCAAGTAACAACAGAGTGGGTCGAGAAAACTGATGTGTTTTTGAAAGAGATATTCCGTAGTCCAATGAGGATGGTGCCTGAATGCCCGTGTGCCAGATGTAAGAGACGTATCCGCAGAGATAAGAGTGCGATGACTAAGCACCTTCGCACGCATGGATTTATGCCCAACTTTAATATGCCGATAAACTTTGCCCAGCGGGACCGTGGTAGAGAGGATGTGATACGACAACACGTCGCTGGTTATGAGGACGATGGGGTTAGAGACATGCTAGATGATGTCTTTGCTGCACAGCCGACACCTCCGTCACATTCAGCGAATGAACCAGAGGAGCCGGAGGAAACCGCAAAGGCCTTCCTGGAAATCTTGGCCTCGTCAAAGAAACCTCTCTATGAGGGTGCCAAGCTGTCTGTGCTGGATGCCATCTCGCAACTGGTGGAAGTGAAGGCTGAGTACGGTTGTAGCCGAGGTTGCTTCGAAGCATTTCTGGGAGTATGGGCTAACAGCCTGCCCGAGGGCCATGAATTGCCGAAAACCCTGTACGGTACGAAGAAAATCATGAAGGCGCTCTCCATGGACTATGAGAAAATACATGTTTGTCCAAAGAATTGCCTTTTGTTTAGGCATGAGTATGCGGATGACAACTACTGTAGGAAGTGCGGTTCCTCTTGGTATATTGAGGTGGTCGATAAGCATGGTCAGAAGCGGCAGCTAAAAATCCCTGTGAAGGTTCTTCGGTATCTTGATTTTATAAAAAGACTGCAGCGCCTTTTCATCACCGAGGAGTCTGCCAAAATGATGAAGTGGCACAAGGAAGGGAAAAGGTACAATCCAAAAAAAATTGTACATACATCAGAAGGTGAAGCATGGAAGTCATTCGATATAAAGTACCCGGAGGAAGCAGCCGAGGCTGGGAATGTCAGAATTGCTATAACAGGTGATGGGTTCAATCCATATGGTATGTCGTCTAATCCATACAGCTGCTGGCCCATATTTGTTATTCCGCTCAATCTCCCTCCCGGCGCCATAAAATGCAACGCAAGACCATGTTCCTGTCGCTTATAATTCCGGGGCCTGAATATCCAGGGAAGAATTTGAGTGTGTTTATGCAGCCGTTGGTGGATGATTTGCACCATTCTTGGTACTTCCCGAGGTTGACATACGACCGGCATCTGCAGAAAAATTTCTTGATGAAAGTTTGGCTACAGTATTGCATGCATGACTTTCCCGGCTATGCCCTGTTCTGCGGATGGTGTACAAGTGGAAAGATGCCTTGCCCAGTGTGCATGCAGGCCTTGATTTTCATTTGGCTGAAGAAGGGTGGCAAGTATGTTGCCTTTGACCAGCATCGACAATTCCTCCCTCCAGACCATCCTGATAGGGAAGACAAGAAGAACTTCACAAAAGGCAAAGTTGTTCATGAAGTAAACGAGATTCCAATGTTTTCTGGTGCGGATGTGCTTGCTCAGCTCAAAGCTCTTAAGCCTGCCGGTGAAGGGAAAGGCAAATGCAAAGGCAAAGGCAAAGGCATCGGTAAAGGGAAAAAATGTTTTGAAGGATATGGTGAGACGCACAACTGGACTCACATTACCCCCTTCACGCAGCTTCCCTATTTTAAGGACCTCAAACTTCCATACAACATCGACGTGATGCACACCGAAAAGAATGTCGCAGAGTCCCTTTTTAACACGATCCTCAACATTCCTGATAAGACAAAGGATAATGTTAATGCTAGAGTCGATCAACAGAATATTTGTGATAGACCACGTCTTCACATGCAACCTCCCACAGGCAGTCGAAAATCTTGGTTCAAGCCAGATGCTGACTTCGTACTTAAAAAGGATCATAAGATGGAGGTATTCAAGTGGCTGAAACACGTCGTGAAGTTCACTGATGGTTATGCGTCGAATATAAGTAAGGGGGTCAATCTTTCAACGGGCAGAGTGACCGGGCTGAAGAGTCATGACTATCATGTATGGATTGAGCGGATTATGCCGGTGATGGTTCGGGGCTATGTTCCCGAGCGTGTCTGGCGTGTGCTTGCGGAGTTAAGCCATTTCTTCCGAACGCTTTGTGCTAAAGAAGTATGTCCTGAGAAGATAAAAGAAATGCATAAGAAGGCGCCGGAGTTGATATGCAAGCTAGAGAAGATCTTCCCGCCAGGCTTCTTTACTCCGATGACACATCTCATTTTGCACCTTGCGAACGAGGTATTGTTGGGGGGCCCTATGCAGTATCGTTGGCAGTACGGCCCTGAGAGACAGAACAAGCATCTGAGACAGAAATGTGGAAACAAAGCTAAGATTGAAGCTTCCATAGCTGAGGCAGTTATCCTAGAGGAGGTGGCAGACCTCAGGACAGCCTACTATCCGGACCATGTTCCCACGTTGCACAATAAGGTGTCTCGATACAATACAGAAGAACCCAAATATAAACCCAAGTTGCCTCTATTCACTGGGCAAGGTGGCAGGGCTGGATGCTCGACATCTTATGTCATGCCACGAGATGAGTGGGAGGATGTCATGTTCTATATCTTGCACAACATCAAAGAAGTTGAGGATGAGTGGATGAGGTAATACCTTTGCACCATTCTTTTAGTCAATTCGTTATGTTCACTTTGCCTAGTTCTTATACCGCTTTTCTTATTGTAGTCGATTCGTTGAGGAAGAATGGACAGGAATGCTGCCTCCTACTGAAGCGGAGGCACTTGCTCTTCTCCGAAAGGGTGCTGATGGAAGGAAAAATTTCGTTGCGTGGTTCATGGAGAAAGTAATATTTCACACTTCCCTATTACCCATTTCACACTTCCAATTAAACTCATGCACCCTATAATTTCAATTAAACTTGTAGGGAAATGATCCGAACGAATCAATGGATGAAGAATTGAGATGGGTTTCCATGGGTTTTGACCCTACCGTCATGACATGCCAAAAGTATGATGTGAATGGGTATCGCTTCCATACAGAGGAGCACCAGAACAGTCGGCATGATCCCAAAACCATAAATACCGGAGTCTTCACCGAAGGAGATAATAATGTAGATTACTACGGAAGGGTAGGAAAAATATACGAGCTTACATTCAAATGTGGCCGTAAACACCTAAGTCTCACTGTGTTCAAATGCCGATGGTTCGACCCCAAAAAGGGTCTGAGACATACACCTTCGGTTGGTTTAGTTGAAGTTAAACCATCAACCGTCTATGCCGGAGCTGATCTCTTTATCGCCGCTACCCAGGCCACACAAGTATATTATCTGCCTTACCCATGCCAGAAAGAATACCTAAAGGGTTGGGAAGTTGTGTTCAAGGTGTCGCCACATGGTAAGCTACCAGACCCGAACGATGATGATTACTACAACATAAACCCCATGACATACGAGGGAGTGTTTTTTCAAGAGGAACATGATGACGTGGTCCGAAACAAGGAGGATGATGACTTGGGTTATGTTGACCTGGACCCAAACGACAACGGCGCCCGGATTGATGGTGAGGCAGTTGTGAATCAAAGAGACATAATTATGCTTGAAAAGTTAAATGAAGACGCTGACGCTGACGATGAGGAAGAGCCTCCACCTCCGTCAGACAACGAAGAAGATATGCGGGATAGTGATGATGAGACCGGTCGACAAATAGATTACAATAGTGATGATTCATATGGGTTCTAGAAAATGTATGTTCTTTTAATAATGTTCTCTTCCGTTATTAATGTATTTCCTGTATGCTTGTTTTTTTATATCCTTACTAATTGTTTATTCTCTTCTCAATGCAGGTTTGCTAATCATGGGCAAGTCCAGCGGTGCCAGTTTCCTCAGTAAACTCAAAGGAGGACTTACTCGGAGTGGACGAGCCCACAAGGTTCCCTCCCGACTACGCGAGGATGGCACCTCACAGGGAGGTGGAGGGGTCGGGGGAGGAGACCCTAGAGGAGGAGGGGGTGGGGGGAGAGCCCCTAGAGGACGAGGAGGTGGGGGGAGAGGCAACCGGGCCAAAAAACTCCGGGCCGTGTCCGAAATAGGAGGGTCTTCTTCGATGCCCTCCTATGCTGATGCAGCTTCTGAGTCTGAGGAGGAGGAGTATATTCCTGATGTCGAGGAGGAGGAGGCCGAGGAGGAGGAGGCCGAGGAGGAGGAGGCCGAGGAGGGCGAGGAGGGTGGAGGGGAGGTTGACCCCGAGTTGTGGGGTGACTTGCCACCGGGTGCTCCGCAGGGGTGGCTGCGTGGTAATGCCGGAGTACCTACACCACCTTCTATCGAGGCGCACAAGTGGCTCATTGAACCTGCGGGGACAGAGTAAGTGCATCTCAATCATACTTTCAACACATGACAACATTTTTTTATTGTACACATGGCAACCCTTTGATTCTTTTGCAGTAACTGGATCCTTCACGGAAAGGGCCGTAAACCGAACGGCCTTCTCACTGTCCTGTTGAAGCAGTTTTGGCCTGGCCTATTCTGCCCGCGGCCAGACAGGGACCCACAGCTGCGTGTTTTGGCCACAAGCTGGGCCCACTACGAGGCTTGCAGCAACGCGGAGTACGGGACGGCCGCTAAGGCCGTGATCACCAAATTTTGGGTAAGTTCCCTTTTGAATCACTTGTCTTTAGTTTCGTTCATAGTTTATCATTGAATCACTCAAATCATGCCTTGTTTCCTTCTGGTTTATGCATGATTGCAGCAACTCTATAGAGTTCTTGATGAGCACAAGGCCAGAGCCGACGTGGTCTTACTTGCGTCTGCAAAGAAGAAAGCTCGTCAGTTGCAGTACGAGGTGCGTTGGGTTGCCGTCTCACAGTACTACCACATCTACCTGCAACAAAAGATGACCAAAACTCAAGCACAGAGGCAAAAAATTACCATGAGCAGGGAGCAGTTCATGATGGTAACTATTACTGACTTTTCATTGTTTCAAGGAGTCAACTATATGTTTCGTGCTCACATGTCATGCTTCCAAAATTTGCATAGGTTGTTCCTCGTTGGTGCTATGGAAGGCATGACGGATGGGCGTGTTTGGTGGATAGGTGGGTCGGTGACGATCCAGAGTTTGTTGCCAAGAGCATCAAGGCCCGGGCTAACCATGGAAAAGAGGGGACACACGGCCAAGGAAACAGGAACCACTGGGGCTTCAAGGCCATGAAGGTATATCTATATGAAAGATGCATTTTGGTTCTTCTTTACCGTCATGTTCTTATGTATGGCTAACTTCTGTTTGACGTTGCAGGAGGACAAGTTGCAGAGGCCGCTCTCAGACATGGAGTCGTGGAAGCTGGCCCGCGAGCGGAGTGATCGCAAGGAGGGCGAGAGCCAGTACTACGGCAACACCGAGAAACACCTGCAGTCTTACACTCAGAACTATCAGAAGTTGCATCCGGATGTTCCCGTTCCTGAGGTCGCCCAGTCTCAGATCGACGACACGGCGGTGGTGGCCATCCAGGGTAAGTCCCATGGCCGGTATCCGTGTTTCGATGGCTTGGTCACTCCGTCGATCTCGTACACACGGCTTCGAGCTACCAACCCGAGCCCGTTAGAGAGTACGGGGCGTTCGCAGCCTCCCTTAGTCCGCCAACGTGCTATAAGTACTTCCCCTTATCTTCTTTGTCTCTATCTTTCTTAGTTTATTTTCATCACTGCCCACTTAGAAACAACCTCAATTTTGTAGGCATATCAGACCTTTCTCGAGCATAGGCATATTGAGGTGAGGGAGTACTTGCAACGAGTGAAGGCAAATGATGATTATAGCCGTCAAGTGATGGCGGTTAGTTTTGCCCTCTTAAACCAAGCTCAAATTTGCACTTTCATTCCTTCTAACTTTGTTGATCACGGCTTGTTTCTAAGTGGACTTGTTTAACTAACATCCAGGCTATGTTGGCGTCTTGGACTAACCGCACGGAGCCACCACAAGTTGGACCCCCACCACCACCTGCGGGAGACGCCCCACACATTCCCACGTTCGAGGAATGGCTGGCACTAGGCGGTGATACTCCGGTTAGTAAATTTTCCTAACTAATGACAAACTAGTTCTCGTTCATTCAACACTATCATGTCATATTTACCGTTAGAATCTTCTTTCAAACACGTAGGGGACCGGTGGCTCGACTCCTGCTACGTCGACCCCAGTCACTCCGATCTGGCAGAGTGATGGTGGTCGCGGTGGCGGTTTTGGCGGAGGAGGACTTGGCGGTGGCGGTTTTGGCGGAGGTGGACTTGGTGGTGGTTTTGGCGGAGGTGGACTCGGTGGTGGTGGTGGTTTTGGAGGAGGTGGACTCGGTGGTGCTTGATGTCGATGATGATTCCGTGTATGCGGCCGTTGTGCCATGTCTTTCATGTTTCAACTTTTATGATGTTTCATGTCTTGCACTACTCTTATGTTCGTGGACTTTCGCCGGTGATGATCTTTAGATGATGAACTTGACTATGTTTAAATGATGTTGATGAACTGTCATATTTCATATTATTCTGTTTTGAAATGTTGTCAAATGAATTGGAAAAGAGAAAACAGGGAATAAAAAAAACTATGCCTACGGCAAAGCCGTCGGCATAGATAAATTCAGGAGCCACCAGGTGGCGACACGTGGCACAGCTATGCCTACGGCCAAGCCGTCGGCATAGATTTATATCTATGCCGACGGCTTGGCCGTAGGCATAGCCATGCCACCAGGTTACACCAGGAGGCGACACGTGGCTGGGCTATACCTACGGCAAAGCCGTCGGCATAGATTAAACCTATGCCGACGGCTTTGCCGTAGGCATAGCCCTGCCACGTGTCGCCTCCTGGCCTGCCAGCAGTTTGACGGCGCCGTCCGTTGCCGTCAGACGGAAAACTACGCCGACGGCTAAACTATGCCGACGGCTGCGCCAGGGCCGTCGGCATAGACCCCTATGCCGACGGCATTATTATGCCGACGGTCTGACAGGAGTACGCTGACGTAATCTAGACTGACGGCTCTATGCCGACGGCTGCCGTCGGCATAGGTCTATGTCGACGGCCTAGGGGCCTATGCCGACGGCCCGTGGCCGTAGGCATAGACCGCGAGTCCGGTAGTGAATGATCTTGCACATCTGCAGAAATGTCAGGAGAATTACATGCTCAGCAGAAAAGAATAAAAACAGGTCCTCAGACTCAGTTTGGTAGCTCTGAAACCCATGTTTCTCTCCTCATTTATGATTCATTTGATGTAGTAATGCAGTCGAGAGTAAGGGTTGTAAATTAGGTTACAAGTGGCTAACCTCCTTGGCTCCTTCACAGGATAAGCAGGCAGATTCATCATGAAATTGGCTGGGGTTGGATAGTCCACCATGGCAGTGGTGGTGAATGCTGCCCTTAGCCACAATCCCAGACGAGAAACGGAATGCACTGTCCTAAAATACATGAGATAGAGCAATGTCACCAACCTGAGTCATCGTTGTCGTTTCGCCCAAAGTATGATGTCCATATCCTTCGTTGACAAGATGAGATTTGCATGTCCAAAACAATTATCAGTTGGAGAAATCTTACTTGCAGGTCCTGAAGGTTTTGCTGAGCTCCAAGAGCCCTGTCTCGTTTGATCCCTTCTCATCTAGCACATCCCAAACTGCCTTGATGACACTGAAGCAATTCAGGCTCTCAGACTGCAAAATTAGTTGGATGTTACAAACTTAGAATAAGCTGATTAAACACATTTATCTTTTTGGAAATTAACTTGACTTGGGACAGCTACTAATCAAGCATCAATCAGCCAAAGATGTCACTAGCAAGTGACTCATCATTCCCTTCCCTTGTTATATCTTGTCTCTGCCGTATTAGTAATAGTTGTGTCATCGGGCATCATCAACTTGCATATCTTTGGACAAGTGAGGACCTTATTTGCGACCGCCTATTGATAGCCCTTCTGCGCGGTTGAGCGTTGCAATCAGGCTAATCCAAAAATGAACCATTAGCCGTGGTGAACTCATTAAGGTAAGTCATCACCTAGACATCCACATCATTAGCCATTTCAATCACGCACTTAAATTCCATGTATTCTTTTCTTGGAAGATTCCAATCAAACGTATCTGTTAAGCTACATCCTCATGAAGAAAAGGGCCACCACCAATTCATAATTCACAGCTGAAAACCACTAATGTGCCGCTAGGGTACTGATAACACGACAACAAGTGAAATCCAGTACTAATAGTAATTCAGAGCCGACACGGTGACAACAAGTGAAATTCGGTATCCAGAGCAGAGCATGTTGATCTGCCATGCGTTATCATCACCAATAATTTGACCAGTGACACTGGGCCATCCATCCAGAAATTATTTGACCTACTTTTGAGGAAGTTAAAGCACGATGATGTTATGCAGTAGTAGTGATTAATTCCCATTATTACCTTGAAGTCTTGCGAGACGGTGTCGTCGAAGGTAGACCACGGGGTGATATCGTCAAACTGTAGGATCGGAGCTGAGGATGCCAGTGCTCCTATGGCGACATGGGGATACTTGAGCCTGAACCATGAAGCCAGCACTAGAAACAACAGGCATAAAATCATTTATTGTACTTTATTTTTGGAAGATCCATCCACACTGACAACATTATTAGTGTAGATTAGCTATTCCTAATTTTCTCTCAAAAAAAATTCGCACGCATGGATATGATTGGCAATATGGGGGGACGTGTCGGTGATGGACATACTGCCGCCATAGAAGCCACCGAAGACGACGACGGGAGCGTCGACGGCGGAGAGGTTCTGCTTGAGGCTGGTGATGAGGATGGCGAAGTCGGCGAGCGCCTGCGTGGACATCAGGTAGCCCAGCGTGTCGGCAGACTTGTACGAGTCGTTTCCGAACGGCTTGGACTCCCCGTGGTACCGATGCTGCACACAAATTTCAAACAAGTTAGTACTATTAAACTAGTTGAACAAGTGATTACAGTCAGTACTAATTAGTATTTTCTTTTTTTCCAAATACGTAAAGCTTGGGTAACTTTTCATTTTGAGAGGGAAAATAATGTAATTAGCATGACAACAACAAAATTTAAACAAGTGATTGCTCTGGATGCTTAAACAACAGCAAAAATGGTGTCTTGTCTCGAGAGAATCAATAGGGCAACCAAATTTTGGACGAGGGCGCGTGCGGTCACCGACGATATCAGCCATGGCAGAGGATGTGGCCAAAAGGGTACCTCGATGAAGACGAGGAGGGCGCCGAAGTCGGGCGCGATGTCGAACATGAAGCCGGTGTTGGTGGCGAACCACTCGATGTCGCCCTCGTTGCCGGTGTACACGAACAGCGGGCCGGCGGTGGGTTCCCGCCGCCAGAAGGTGTCGTTGAGGAGGTACTTCTGGGAGAAGACGTGGGAGGAGTTGGGCGTGAAGGTGAAGTGGTCCAGCTCCTGCGGGAAGTAGTGCGCCGTGTACGGCTTCGCGGAGGCCGTGGCGGCGGTGGTGCACCTGCCGCTCGATCGAGCTTGCCGCCCGGTGCTGCTGCAGAGGAGCGAGTCCAGCAAGGAAAGGGGGAGGCTGGCTGGGAAGCTTGGAGGAGGTCGCTGCTGCTGCCAGTGGTGCAGGCGCGAGCGCCATGAAGAAGAGGAGGAGCAGCGCCGGGACGACGAAGAAGAGCGAGGAGGAGGCCGCCATTTTTGCCCGTCACTAGAGCTCTCACTCCTGGTCGCTTATGTCAGTCCTCGTGTCGTGTGAGGTTTCATTCTTTGCATAAAGTGTTCTGTGGGGGACCGAGTGTGTCGTGCGAAGGCTGAGGGCGGCCTTGGGGTCCGTGACCTCGCCTCCCAAAACGACTCGCTCCTGCTGAAGGTTTTTCACCGGCTCCACACTCTGCCCCTCACCCGGTGGGCGTCATGGGTCTGGAACTCGCTCGGCGAGCGCCTCCTCATGGACGCACGCGGCTCGACGCTCGCCGGCGAGCACTGGGCTTACCTCCGGAGCCTCATGCCTCTTTACTGCTCGCTTACCCGGGTCGTCGGCGGCGATGGGCGAACGACCGCCTTCTGGGATGACCACTGGCTGCCCTCACGGCCATTCCTAAGATTTTGGGGGCTCGGGACGAAACCAAACCTCGAGGCCCTTAGTATAAACACAAATAATAATAATAATGAATATATGTATATATGAAATGTTACCAACAAGCACTTAAATGTATGCAAAAAGGATATACGTATCAAGTAATTATACATATTACCTTTACTTTTTTTATCATTGCCAGATGCAAATTCACTTATAATGTGGTTGATGTCAATTCTTCCAATAATTTCTTCTCGATGCACATTAATTGTTGCCAAACCATTTAAATTCATGGGTCATTGTTGACCTCCTCAATAATTTAACATAGAAAATTTTCTTTTAGCCGATGCGATAGTCACGGGCACTGTAAATAAGATGTAATAAACAATAGAGACATTAGGTTAACAATCAAACTCTCTGACATAGTAAAAACTACTCAATAGAGTTACACCATCCGGCAAAGTGAATTTCGCAAACTTCAATTCAGAAAAAGGTAAACTAGATGTTCATCAACACTAGCAAATTCGGCATGGCCCCTAATATGAATTAACTGTACTCTCAAGACCACTTACATTATTTTCACTGATATTGATGCCAATATTTTTTTTCCTTGCTCAGATTCAGAATTTCCTTTAATATGTTTCTCTTCCAACACAACAACTATTGTCAACTGATTATTTGGGTTCATCGAAGCACTAGTACTGCTCTTGAACAAATTATTAATAGCTTCTCTTTATGATTGTATCGGGTCATCCACACATTATATTCAATTTTCACCTAGGTGAAAATATATGCGAGGGGTAAATAAATTACTTAATTATAGTAATATATGTATAGAGAGTAGGGATTAGGGAACGGTAACATACCTTGGATTGATGCGATGTGTACTCGTTTGCGTTTGGATCTAGAATTCGACGAATCAGCGATGAATGTGCGCTTGTCTAGCGCCTGAAGGCGGGAGAGCAGAGCGCCGTCGCGTACTAGTCTGGAGATCTAGGTGCCCGGAAATAGATTGACGAGAGGACGAACGATCGGAATTTAGGAGAAAAGGACCAGGACGCGGCGTACTAGAGCAGATGTACGGCGCAAAATTAGAGGATTTGTACGTGATGGAATAGGAAGGAGTCGATTCACCAAAAGAAAAGGAATAGAAATGAATTGCTAATCTGCCGGCGTCAACGCCTGGCTGCCTTCCTAACACGACCTACAATCCATAGTTTTTTAAGCACTAGCACATTGGCTACCTGCATGCCGGCCGGGGAGGGGCCCCTGGGTTTTGGGGGGCCGGGGCGGCC
>NC_041392.1:708129677-708130570 GCF_002162155.2 Triticum dicoccoides | reverse complement strand
CCCTGTGGCCCCCTGCGTTGTGCCTTCCCGGTGCTGGCCTCCCACGCTGCTTGCACGGAGGTGTTCGTCTGGGCGGTTCGCACCCTTGGGCTCAACACGGTCCTAGTGCCACGGCTCTCCGTCGCGGCCTCTCGGGAGCGCCTCCTCCTGCTCCCTCTCGTTAGGGGGAGGGGGGGGGAGGGGGGGGGCGCCGCAGATCATCGGTCCCTTGTGCTGTGTGTGAAGTCAAAGGGGCAGCTGGCCTCCAATAAGGTCTATGCCCTCCTGCGCCTTGGTGGCGAAGTCACGGAGAATGCCGCCTTCCTTTGGAGCTCCTCGGCTCCCTTCAGAGTCCGTTTTTTCTCCTGGCTGCTTGCTTTTGAGCGGATCCACACCTGCGACAACCTGCTGAAGAAACACATCGTGGAGCCGCGCGACGCTGGCTGCCCTGAGTGCAGTGTTGCGCTCGAGACACCCGATCACTTGATCTTTGGATGTCCCTTCGCGCAGGCGATCTGGTACGCCCTGCGCCTCTCCACCACAGGGGCGACGGTGCGGGCCCTGCACCTCTTCGACGTCTCCGGGGCCGTTGGTGCAGCGTCGCCGCATGCCTTCGTCATGTTGTGCTGCTGGCACCTTTGGAAGCGGCGGAATGCGGTGGTGTTCAGGCAGGAATCCCCCTCTCTGGCCGCTACGCTGAAGGCCTGTCTAGACGACGCCGTCCTTTGGCGTAGTCGGTTCCGCCCGAACGATCGTGGACACGTTGACGTGTGGCTTGCCGTCCTGCATCTGTAAAAAGTGTGGGTGGTGTTGTGTAGTTTAGGGGAGCTGTTCCCCGTCCCCGCCCTCCTATTGTTGTATTGTGTTGCCTAGGCTGGCTCAATATATATATTCAGGTGGGGGAGTTCTCCCCC
>NC_041392.1:708119271-708129427 GCF_002162155.2 Triticum dicoccoides | reverse complement strand
AAAATTCAAAAAAAAGTGTTCTATGGGGTTTAAGAACACAGACGAGACAAGATGGTCGTACAGCACTAAGTTTTTTAGAGAAATGTCGGTTTTATTAATCAATCAACAACATTACACGGAGTTCCTGGGATATAAGAACCTCCAGGAAGAGGTAGAGGCCCGACCCCTGCGTCCCTCGAGCTGGGCGACTCGGGGAAAACCCTAGCCGCCACCGGCCCGGCCACCACCTCCCGCCCGCCCCCGCGTCATCGTCGCCGGAGGGCCGGCCGGCGAAGCCGTGCCAGGCCCTAGGATGGCGGCAGCGGGGCCGATTGTTATTGTATTAATCTTATTGTCGTAATATGACATTGCTCCACTAATATCATTATAAGACGTCTCAAAGTAAGATTATGTAGTTGGAAGATAATTACTACTCCCTTCGATCCAAAATTAATTAGTGTCACAATTTTGAATTAGGTTAGTTTAACCTTAGTTCAAAACTACGACACTTACTATGGATCGGAGCAAGTAACAAAGGGTTATGTGGTGACCGAGTTGCACGACATTGCGGCTTGCGTGCGAGTGGGACAAGTTGGAGCGGCAGCTCCAGATCCGGAAGTGTGTATTGGCTAAGACTATGGTCATGTGCCGTGTGGTCGATAAGGCCTTGTTGCTTGTGTGGTTTTTGGTATGTTTTTCTCATAAATAGGGTTGACCTGTTTAGGTTTTCCATTTGGTTTCCCTTCTCTCCGGAACAATCTTTTTTTCAAATCGAGATCATATTCAGGTGAAAAAATCATGTGCTTCTTTATGATGATTTGACACTATATCTAGACTTTTCAGACTTTGCATATGAATCTGCTGAGCTGGTCAGGTGTATCTAAATCAATCCTCTTCGCGGTGCAGGATTTCACTCGAGATGATGGTTTCATGTATTTTGCGAGAGATGTTTCTGCATGTGTGTTCACAAACTGCTGATCCTGCATATTGTATCTGTGAAATTCTGCAAATTGCAGTGGTCGAGTTAATTAGAAGCAGGTTTCGGGGCTTCAATCAACATAGCTTTAGCTTTTAATAAAATTCGTCTTATTTTCTGGGATCATAAACAGTGTTGTGTATACAAGAATGAACCATGTTATGCTATGTTATGTTAACGCAATGCCCCTGCAAATTAATAACATGGCCCAGTTCCATTTATTTATTTTTGTGAAATATGACCCATGTGTATAACATGTGGACTCAGAGCCCACACATCATAGACATTGCATATGTCAAAACCATGCATTAAAATTTTCAGCAGGGACAAATACAAGTCTGTTCCTAAATTCAATGTTCACTGCAACAGTTAAGAAGAAAAGGAGAACCTCTGCATTCATGATTCACATATGACTGCTTAAGTTCAAGAATTTCTGGTGTCTTGTTGAATTTGAAGTTGCACTAATGCATTATCTCTTTTTTTGTGTGCTTATCGCCCTGTAGAAGAAAGGAAAATTCTTACATTTTGCATTGTGGCCATATTTATTTATTTATTTAGATAAAAGGCAACTGGCCGACTTTAGATTAATAAAGCCACCAAGCCATATTTATTTTCCATGACCGTGAAAATTAATGGCGCCTCCTTACTGCTACATCTGTGCAATGTCCTTGTTATACTGGTCTATCCATCCATGTATGATCTCAACTTCCTGTCTCCTTTGTTCTACAATCCAGTCTGGATTATCCTTGGTGATAGAGGCAAAGGTGTCCCGTCTTTCGATAAAATGATGGATATCGCTTTGGTGGAAGTCGACTTTGACGATCCGACTACGAACGTGCGAGGACATCGCGCCTTAGCAATCGCTAAACCAACTCCGAGAGGTTATTGACCACGCCGGAGCACGATCAACCTGACCACGAGGGTCTGTTTCCTTCGAGCAAACGAAGGACAAGCAAGAAACTAAGATTGCAATCTAGATATTGCGAATATAAGATGAAAGCTTTATTGATCAAGGTGGGATTCTGTGACGCCTTTGTCTGGTCGTTGAATACAAACGAAGTACGCGAAGTTGCAGCTATGGCGAACTTTTAATCTAAACAAAACCCAAAGTCTAAACGGTGCCCTAAGGGCTGTATATATGGAGGAAGAGAGGGGGAATTTCGTGGCCCTTGGTGGAGGGGTCCGAAATCAACCCTATCTCTTGTTTCCCCACACATACGGACTCTAAAAATAGCCTATACTTATGTATTTCGAAATTACATGGGCCTGGCCCAATAAAAAGGTGACGCAGCACTTATAATAGCCTCGGGACGAAATTTATGAAGTGGCATCTTGTATATTTCGTCCATGGCTTCATGCACCCATTATGGTGGCTTCAAAGTCCTGAAATCATCACTTGTAACTCCGTTCTTGTTCCCCTTGCGCATGGCATCATCTCCATGCTTGTTCTTGCTCCAATGTTCATCCTTCTCCAAGCTAGGCCCTTCATTTGTAAGCAAAACAAATGTATCCAATTTAGGCAGCATCATATTCTCATGAACATTAGAATCATTACCAAGAAACGAAAGTACCTGATAATTTAATTGGCGTGCGCGAGCTCTACTAATTGGTCCCGTATATGTAGCAGTAGGGGCTGTGGGTGTAACAATGGTATTGATGTCCTCATCATCCTCCCCTTCTTGAAATGAAGTCGTCCTCGACGGAAACTCATCTTCCTCACCCAAATAAGGCTTCAAATCTGCAATGTTAAAAGTGGGACTAACCCCAAAATCTGCAGGCAGCTCAAATTTATATGCATTATCATTTATTTTCTCTAACACCTTAAAGGGACCATCAGCACGTGGCATTAGCTTTGATTTGCGCAAATCAGGAAATCTATCCTTACGCAAATGTAACCAAACAAGATCTCCAGGTGCAAACACAACATGTTTTCTACCCTTATCTCCAGCAAGTTTATATTTAGCATTCATACGCTCAATGTTTTCCTTAGTTAACTCATGCATTTTTTAAATCAATTCAACATGTTGTTTAGCATCAAAATTAACCTTCTCCGAAGATGGAAGAGGCAACAAATCAATAGGTGCACGAGGTAGGAAATCATACACAACTTCAAAAGGGCACATCTTAGTAGTAGAATGCAATGAACGATTATAAGCAAATTCAATATGAGGCAAGCATTCCTCCCACATTTTCTTATTATTCTTCAAAACAGCCCTAAGCATAGTAGACAACGTTCTATTGACTACTTCAGTTTGTCCATCAGTTTGGGGGTGACAAGTAGTACTAAAAAGCAGTTTAGTCCCCAACTAAGGGATTCGTGTATATAACCTTTGTCGAGAAGCTCTTGTACTTGACGCATAATCTCCTTCGTCTCCTCTGGATTGGTACGGTATGGTGCACGGTTTGGCAGTGAAGCACCGGGAATTAAGTCAATCTGATGCTCAATCCCTCGAATAGGCGGTAATCCCGGTGGCACGTCTTGTGGAAAGACGTCAGCGAACTCCTGCAAAATGTTAGTGACAGCAGGAGGCAAAGAGGAAGGCACGTCCTCAAATGAAAATAATGCCTTTTTACACACAAAAGCATAGCAAACAGATTTGCTGAAATCTAACTCATCAATATCAAATTTGGTGGCAAATAAACATGCACTTTTCAATTTAATTTCAGAAGCAACACTAGATAGTTTATTATTAGGCTTCATTTGTTGCTCAAATTCTTTTGCCACAATCTGATTTTCACTCTTATTCGTCTCCTGTTTTGCTTTATTAGCTCTATTAATATCATCTTTCAAAATGGAATCAGGAGTCATAGGAAGCAAAGTAATATTTTTATCCTTATGAACAAGAGTATAGTGATTGTTTCTACCATGGTGTACAGAATTTTTATCAAATTGCCATGGTCTACCAAGTAATAAGGAACATGCTTGCATAGGTACCACATCACAATCAACATAATCAGCATATGTAGAGATACTAAAATGCACACGAACAGTACGTGTTACCTTAACCTTGCCGCTGTTGTTGAACCATTGAATGTAGTAAGGATGTGGATGTGGTCTTGTGGTGAGAGAAAGCTTCTCCACCATCTCCATGCTAGCCAAGTTGTTGCAGCTCCCTCCGTCTATGATGACGCGCACAGAACGTTCCTTCACAACTCCCTTGGTATGGAACAAATTGTGCCTCTGATTTTGCTCAGCTTGTGTGATCTGCACACTCAAAACACGTTGAGCAACTAAACATTCATACCTGTCAGCGTCTTCAGGAGCCATGTATTGCGTCTCATGATCAGAATCATCTCCACCATGTTCTTCACGTGTAATAAGAGCCAAAGTCTCCTCATCATAGTCACTAGCAGACTCATATCCACCATCCGCGGTAGCAATCATCACACGCGGAGATTTGCAGATCTGACGTCCAAATGATGGGCCCCTGAACATCGCCACAAGAAGTAGCCACTCGTAAGTAAGTTCAGAATACTTTTGACCTTACATATTTTCTACAACTTCAAGTTTACCTTTCTCCGTGACAAGAGCAATGATGCTGGATGATATGTTCTTGAGTACCCTGGTAGCAGTTCGGAAGGAAGACTGTTACTATTGTTTACTATGGTAAAATTGCTACCTAAATGGTAGAAACTATCAACATGAATAGATCAGATGGTGAGAAATCTTTTACTCCTACCCGCCTCCACTCCACAGGTCTGGCATCCCATTGGAGAAGATGATGTTGCTCCCAAACCTCTTGAGAACCTTGTCAATTTTCTGTAGTGGGTTGTGCAATGCAGTACCAGGTGAGCACATGCCACCCAAAGAAATGCTGCTACTGACGGTCGTATACAAACACTAAAAATCTGAACAAAAACTTACATGGCCACCATATTCAGAAGTGATCCAGTGCATCCTCGGAAGAACTTTGTAGCCCGCGAGGCAGTTCTCGGACGTCTTCTCGTAACTGAAGCTGGATGGTGGGAACATGCTCTCGTTCGACACCGTCATCGGCATGACCATCTCTGTGCAGGCCTGCACAAGAGTTTGTTTCAGAAAACACATATATGATCATCTCAGTCTTCATGTGTTATCAGTAGTTCAGTCTTCATGTATGTGAGTCAGGCTTGTACCTGCCAGCCCCATCCTTTGAAGCCATGAGGGTCATCATCGCCACCCTCCACCTGGAAGCATTTCTGGTCGCCTGTGTAATTGTAGTACATGCTCGCCGCAGCGAAAGCCTTGTCGATGACGTCGGCTCCCGCAGGAAAAGAATCGATGATCTTGCACATCTGCAGAAATGTCAGGAGAATTACATGCAAAGCAGGAGTAAAAATAACAGTTCCTCTTTTTGCATGACTCAGTTTGGTAACTCTGAAACTCATGTTACTCTCATTCATTTGATGTAATGACGGCGAGAATAATAGTTGTAAATTAGGTTAAAAGTGGCTAACCTCCCTGACTGGGTAAGCAGGCAGATTCGTCAAGAAATTTGCTGGGGTTGGATAGTCCATCACGGCTGTGTGGATGAACGCTGTCCGTAGCCAGCTGCTCAGCGAATAAATGAACTGCACGGTCCTAAGATTCAAAGGATAAAGCAACGCCATGAACCGGTGTCATTGTTGTCGATTCGCTCAAAGTATGAAATCCTTCATTAGTTCACCACTCCAGTTAGCTTGGCAAAATTAGATTTACATGTCCGTCCATTTATCATTGAACTTAATGTACCTTCTTTGGGGCTGCAAGTCCTTTTTTCCATGTATTTCTTGCTACAAGGTTTGACTATTTGTTTACTTTACTTGCACTTTACGGATAGAAAAGAATACTTGTAGTCTTAATCTCTTGTTTTTCTCTCTATATCAATAAGTTATAAAGGAGAAAAAAAATCTCCCTTCATGAAAAGATTGAGTAATTGTGTTAGGCAAAGCTTACTTGCAGGCCCTGAAGGTTTTGCTGAGCTCCAAGAGCCCAGTGTCGTTGGATCCCCTTTTATCTAGCACATGCCAGACTGCCTTGATGACACTGAAGCAATTCAGGCTCTCGGACTGCAAAACTAGTTGGATTACAATCAGCTGATTAAACACCTGGGTTTTCATGGAAACTTGATCTGGGGAGAAGGACTAATCAAGCACCAATCAGACAAAGATGTCACTAGCAAGTTACTCATCATTCCATTTCCATGTTATATATCCTGTCCCTACGTTATTAGCAACGGATGCGTCATCGTCATCACTAAACCCTAAACCCTAACTTATATTTAGGAACAGCGGTAGTATTGATTTAGTTCACGTGCAGTCATGGTTTGAAAAAATAGTCCCTTGATGCAGTTGAGCATCACAACCAAGCTAATCAACAAGTGAATAGCCATGACGAACTCATAATCAAGACCTAAACCCTAAACCCTAAGCCCTAAATATAGGGTTTGGGTTTAGGGTTATTAGCAACGGATGCGTCATCATCATCATCATCAATCAGTTTGCAGAAGACGGACGTACGAGTTAATGTCGACCTGCCGTGCATTCTTGAGACCAATAATTTGACCGGTGACAGTGGGCCCTTTATCCAGAAATTATTAGGCCAACTTATTTCTTTTTCTTGTTATTACGGAGTGGTAATTAATTATACTAGATAAAACCCCGCACATTGCCGCAGGAATTGGTTGCAATATATTTCCATGAAATTTTGTTGTATCAATATGCGTATTTTAATTATAATATTGTATATCTTGATTGCATCATACGTGCACTCAGTTACGAGTAGGGAATTCAAAAAAGAAGTCCACATAAGTGTGGGGAACAAAACTTGGTGCGAAGGACACATGCATGCAATTAATTTCTAGAACTTATTAGGATGATGAGGTACCAATAGCATAGCTGCATCTTTTTAAAATAGTTACTCCCTCCTTTCATCTATATAGGGCCTAATGCGTTTTTTTAAGACCACCTTTGACTATTGACAAGATTAATAGTACATGACATGCACAATGTGAAAATTATATCATTGAAGGTTGTGCTTTGTGTAAGTTGCATGTCATATTTTATTTTATTTTATTTGCGGGTGCATGTCATATTATTGCTCTAATATTTGGTCAAATTTAGCCTCGAAAAACGCATTAGGTCCTATATAGATGGAAGGAGGGAGTAGTGACGACTAGTTATTTAGGTATAGAAAATTACCTTGAAGTCCTGTGAGCCGGTGTCATGGAAGCTTGACCACGGGGTGATGTCATCGAAGTGCAGGATGGGTGCAGAGGACGCCAGGGCTCCCATGGCGACATGGGGATACTTTAACCTGAACCATGAAGCCAACACTAGAACCAACAGCCAAAGCCATAGACCATAAGACATCATTAGTTTTATTTTGTAATATCCACATGACAACATTAGTGTATATTAGCTCATCTTGATCTACACAAAGCTACCGATCACACCATCGGTCACGTCTATCGAACATTCTTCCTATCTAACCTAGCCATCAGGGCAGATTCGACAGAGTTCCTATGTAGATTATTGTCGTCTCCTCACGCTCTTCGCAGCGACATATGGTGTCAGGCGCTTCAGCCGATTCATGGGTTCAACGGCAACGACTGCAGTGCTTTGTACTATTGGTGAACTTTTATAATATATCTAGACCCTTCTTCACAAAAAAAATAAAGCTACCACAACTACAACAACTCTCTTTTGTTTGAGAAACAACAACTCCACCACTTTTGTTTGGCTTGACACCAGCTGGCTCTTACAGCAACCCCTAGCCACCACATTCCCAGCCTTCACACCCACTCAATCGAACCAAAATCCTAGTCTATGAGACCATGCAAGATGGGTTGCATGCGAATCTATGAAATGGCCTCGCCAATGTTGCTTCGAAAGAATTGCCCGCTTTGTCTTTGTTAGTCTAATGACTTCTCCCTTGTGTTGTCTACAACCTTCTCAATCATGAGTATGGGGATATGATCACGCTGATCTGATATGGCTCTTCCGAGACCCCAACAAGATCAAGGTCTTCGGCTAGCTACTCTTTGTCGTGGATGTCTGGATACCAAAGGAAATCTATTCCACAAACATCTCCTCCACTGGCTCGTGCCCTCAATGCACATTTGCTTCCTAGGACACCCACCACATCTTCATCAACTCTCCGAGCTCCATGCGGATTTGGAGTCACCTCGGGTTGCATGTGAATCTACGAAATGGTCTCGCCAATGTTGCTTCGAAAGAATAGCCCGCTTTGTCTTTGTTACTCTAATGACTTGTCTCTCCATGTTGTCTACAACCTTCTCAATCATGAGTATGGAGATATGATCACGCTGATCTCATATGGCTCTTCTGAGACCCCAACAAGATCAAGGTGGCTAGCTACTCTTTGTCGTGGATGTTTGGATACCAGAGGAAATCTATTCCACAAACATCTCCTCCACCGGCTCCTGCCCTCAATGCACATTTGCTTCCTAGGACGCCCACCACATCTTCATCAACTCTCTGAGCTCCATGCGGATTTGGAGTCACCTCAGCATCATCCCTACCACGTGGTGTAGGATCTTTGGTGCTCCCCTACTCCAGCTCACCTAGATAACGACATCTGGGTAGAAATCTTGTTGTTTATACTTTGAAAGATTTGGGACTTCGGTAACAGCAAGGTTTTCAGAAACAATGACCTCCTTGGTGTGTAGCTACCATTATAAACATCTTTTGGATTTCAAACATTTGATCTCGGCAGTTTAAGGAGCCAGTTGGTAATGTTATTGCATTGTCTTGGCGGGACTACCTCTCTTCAAGCATCGTCGTGACCCTGTAATTCTTGCCCTTAAATTATTATGGGTAATATACATGTGGGGATCTTCCCCCCTCCCCACCCCAATCCAAGTGATTTCTTTAAAACAAAACGAGTCAGGAGGCGACAACCACTCCTAAAAATAATAATAAACTTAAGAAGGAGATTCATACTAATGCATGAACGGACATAATAAGGAAACATGTTAGTGATGGACTTACTGCCGCCGTAAGAGCCGCCGAAGACGACGACGGGGGCGTCAACAATGGACATGTTCTGCTTGAGACTGGTGATGAGGATGGCAAAGTCAGCGAGCGCCTGTGTGGACGTCAGGTAGCCCAGCATGTCAGTTGACTTGTATGAGTCATTCCCGAACGGCTTTGACTCCCCGTAGAACCGATGCTGCACTCCCACACAAATTTCAAACAAGTTGCAACTTGAACAAGTGAATATTGGTAGTATTTAATACCATTAATGAAGCTTAAGTACCAACTAGCGGAATGACCCATGCATTTGCATGGGTAGATTTGTCGCCCGTTGTTAAGTTTTGGTAATAGCATGTTTGCTTATTTCAATCTGGTTCATTGGCCTTGAGAAATTAGACACCAAAAATTAACACCACATTAGATGAAGAGGAGCTTCAAATAAGAAATAATCGAAACATAATATCGTTGGGCCTTCTTTCTCCCCTTTCTCGTCGTTAGTGATATTGCAGTTAGGTTCAATTAGGGATATGACATGCATCGACATGCTTCCACACATGCACGCCTTAGTCTATTACTAATGTATTGTGCTCATATTTAACGATAATTGTGAAAACATTATCTATATTATCTCTCTAGCTACCAACTCTTGCATACCTTGTAGGCATGAACATTACCTTGTCTTTCTAATTGTGTCCATGGTATATGCGTCATAACTTAGCTTTTGCTGATTTCCATAGTTGCACTAAATTCTACTGTTTAACACAACTAAAATGACTTTTAAGTACTTGACATGAACTTTTCTTTCTAACCTATACAAATACAATAAAAATCACTTATTTCATTTCCGATAGTCACCCAAACGCTCATCGATCCGTCAATTCTTATTATCGAATGTGTGTACATGACTTATTACATGGTAAACCACATGATATTTGATCGTGTCGATGTTGCTTGCACTAATTTGTATTTTTTTAGCGCCGTTCAAGTATTTAGACATGATATTTTTCTAATGCGATCTCCCTCAATCACTTAATTTGTTATTTCAGATTGTGCCCATGTTCTTTTGCTTATTTCACTTGCCGAAGTATGGAAATATGATTATCGATGACAAAGTAGGCCTAGATCACGTGGGTAAGAGGAGTGGATATGCAATCTCATCACCGACACTCATATTTATTGTACCGCAAAAGATAAAATTTGTCAATATCTCAAATTCGCTCTCCCTCTCCCCCTCCCCCTCCCCCT